>NC_053130.1:32569928-32690088 GCF_010015445.1 Perca fluviatilis | reverse complement strand
TTACTCTAACTCTTTAGCATTGACTTGGATCGTTGAAATTCCGCAAGTGCTACTTGTTGGGGCAGTTGAACATGACAATGCTAAGCAGACTGTAACTGAAGATAGATGTCGTATTGGAACTACATTCAGATCATCTCAAATGAGACACTTCGATGATTATTGTGTTCATAAGTGCTTCCTTCTTTGGGGTTGTCTTGGTTGTGAGTTTATCATCAGACATATCTCGAACAAATGCAGAGACAATGTATTTCACCAATCTTCCCAACACTAGCAAAATGTATTCAAAATCCACCTAAACACAAGCTCTTAACTCTGAGTTGTGCATGCAGGCGCTATTTGTTGGGGTAGTTTTGCTGACCCTGAAGTCCAGGATTCCCAAAGAAATGCTTTTCATAAAATGCTGTTCTCCCAGTTACTGCAGAAGCAATGCTGAAAACCTTTATAAGTCATTCTTATTACTCTAACTTTAGCATTGACTTGACTGTTGAATTCAGTAAGTGCTACTTGTTGGGGCAGTTGAACATGACAATGCTACAGACTGTAACTGAAGATAGATGTCATTGGAATCACATTCAGATCATCTCAAATGGAGACACTGATGATTATTGTGTTCATAAGTGCTTCTCTTTGGGGGTTGTCTTGGTTGTGAGTTTATCATCAGACATATCTCTGAACAAATACAGAGGACAATGTATTTCACCAATCTTCCCAACACTAGCAAAATGCATTCAAAAAACTACCCAAACACAAGCTCTGACTTGAGTTGTGTATGCAGTAAGTGCTATTTGTTGGGGTAGTTTTGCTGACCTCTGAAGTCCAGGATTTCCTCCCTAAAGAAATGTTTACTAATGCTGTTCTCCCCAGTTACTGCAGAAGCAATGCTGAAAACTTTTATAAGTCATTCTTATTACTCTAACTTTAGCATTGACTTGACCGTTGAATTCAGTAAGTGCTACTTGTTGGGGCAGTTGAACATGACAATGCTAAAGGCTATAATGCGTGAAGACAGATGTCATTAGATTCATATTCAGATCACCTTCAAATTGAGACACTGATGATTATTGTGTTCATAAGTGCTTCCTTGGTTTGTCTTGGTAGTGAATTCATCATCAGACACTTACAAATGCAAAGACAGTCCATCTCACCAGTTTCCACACAAATAGCTAAATAAGTTAAAGAATGTGACTTTTGGAATATATATTCAGTGCTAACTGGTGCTTTCTATTGCTGAATGAGCTCTATCTGGAGGCAAAAAAGGAGTAGCACCAACAAAAGTCATTGGACTCTAATTGACCACTCATAGACTGTTAATGGCATGCATACATTGGGATGATGGTTGTCTATTTATGAAGCCATTCATTACTTACAATAGTCAAGACCACTGAAACTTGATCAAAAAGAAGGTGGAGTTCAGTGGAAATTGCTGCATTCAGTATTTAAGATGGGCAAATCTGTGTAAGGAACCACTTCCACTGCTACTAAATCACAAGACAGAAGATGCCAGAAGAAACAGCTGTACTAAGGAGAACCTCACTGGATGACTTTGACATTTTAGTGAGTGCTACTCTATGGGGTAGTTTTGCAGACATCTACATCCCAGGATATAAGCTAAAGAATTCGCCAATAACAGCTATTCTACAGTGGGTTACTAGTTGAAGAATACTAAAATGTGTTATAAGTCATTCTAGGTTGTCACACTGGATAAATGACATTTTTGGGTAAGTTATTCTTATTACCCTTACTTGAGCATTGACTTGACTGTTGAATTCACTAAGTCCTACTTGTTGGGGCAGTTGAAAATAACAATGCTACAGACTGTAACTGAAGACAGATGTCATTGGAATCACATTCAGATAATCTCAAATGGATACACTGATGATTATTGTGTTCATAAGTGCTTCTCTTTGGGGTTGTCTTGGTTGTGAGTTTATCATCAGACATATCTCTGAACAAATGCAAAGACAATCTATTTCACAAATCTTCCCAACACTAGCAACATGCATTCATTTGGCACCAACACTACCCAAACACAAGCACTGACTGGAGTTTTGTGTGCAGTAAGTGCTATTTGTTGGGGTAGTTTTGCTGACCTCTGAAGTCCAGGATTTCCTCCCAAAGAAATGTTTACAAATGCTGTTCTCCCAGTTACTGCAGAAGCAATGCTGAAAACTTTTATAAGTCATTCTTATTACTCTAACTTTAGCATTGACTTGACTGTTGAATTCAGTAAGTGCTACTTGTTGGGGCAGTTGAACATGACAATGCTACAGACTGTAACTGAAGATAGATGTCATTGGAATCACATTCAGATCATCTTAAATGGAGACACTGATGATTATTGTGTTCATAAGTGCTTCTTTGTGGGTTTGTCTTGGTTGTGTGTTTATCATCAGACATATCTCTGAACAAATGCAGAGACAATGTATTTCACCAATCTTCCCAACACTAGCAAAATGCATTCAAAAAACTACCCAAACACAAGCTCTAACTTGAGTTGTGTATGCAGTAAGTGCTATTTGTTGGGGTAGTTTTGCTGACCTCTGAAGTCCAGGATTTCCTCCCTAAAGAAATGTTTACAAATGCTGTTCTCCCCAGTTACTGCAGAAGCAATGCTGAAAACCTTTATAAGTCATTCTTATTACTCTAACTTTAGCATTGACTTGACTGTTGAATTCACAAAGTCCTACTTGTTGGGGCAGTTGAAAATAACAATGCTACAGACTGTAACTGAAGAAAGATGTCATTGGAATCACATTCAGATAATCTCAAATGGATACACTGATGATTATTGTGTTCATAAGTGCTTCTCTTTGGGGTTGTCTTGGTTGTGAGTTTATCATCAGAAATATCTCTGAACAAATGCAAAGACAATCTATTTCACAAATCTTCCCAATACTAGCAACATGCACTCATTTGGCACCAACACTACCCAAACACAAGCACTGACTGGAGTTGTGTGTGCAGTAAGTGCTATTTGTTGGGGTAGTTTTGCTGACCTCTGAAGTCCAGGATTTCCTCCCTAAAGAAATGTTTACAAATGCTGTTCTCCCCAGTTACTGCAGAAGCAATGCTGAAAACTTTTATAAGTCATTCTTATTACTCTAACTTTAGCATTGACTTGACTGTTGAATTCAGTAAGTGCTACTTGTTGGGGCAGTTGAACATGACAATGGTACAGACTGTAACTGAAGATAGATGTCATTGGAATCACATTCAGATCATCTCAAATGGAGACACTCATGATTATTGTGTTCATAAGTGCTTCTCTTTGGGGTTGTCTTGGTTGTGAGTTTATCATCAGACATATCTCTGAACAAATGCAGAGACAATGTATTTCGCCAATCTTCCCAACACTAGCAAAATGCATTCAAAAAACTACCCAAACACAAGCTCTGACTTGAGTTGTGTATGCAGTAAGTGCTATTAGTTGGGGTAGTTTTGCTGACCTCTGAAGTCCAGGATTCCTTCCTAAAGAAATGTTTACAAATGCTGTTCTTCCCAGTTATGCATAAGTCATTCCTTCGTCATTTTATTACTCTAACTTTAGACATTGACTTGACTGTTGAATTCAGTAAGTGCTACTTGTTGGGGCAGTTGAACATGACAATGCTACAGACTGTATCTGAAGATAGATGTAATTGAATCACATTCAGATCATCCCAAATGGAGACACTGATGATTATTGTGTTCATAAGTGCTTCTCTTTGGGTTGTCTTGGTTGTGAGTTTATCATCAGACATATCTCTGAACAAATGCAGAGACAATGTATTTCGCCAATCTTCCCAACACTAGCAAAATGCATTCAAAAAACTACCCAAACACAAGCTCTGACTTGAGTTGTGTATGCAGTAAGTGCTATTTGTTGGGGTAGTTTTGCTGACCTCTGAAGTCCAGGATTTCCTCCCTAAAGAAATGTTTACTAATGCTGTTCTCCCCAGTTACTGCAGAAGCAATGCTGAAAAACCTTTACAAGTCATTCTTATTACTCTAACTTTAGCATTGACTTGACTGTTTGAATTCAGTAAGTGCTACTTGTTGGGGCAGTTGAACATGACAATGCTACAGACTGTATCTGAAGATAGATGTAATTGGAATCACATTCAGATCATCCCAAATGGAGACACTGATGATTATTGTGTTCATAAGTGCTTCTCTTTGGGGTTGTCTTGGTTGTGAGTTTATCATCAGACATATCTCTGAACAAATGCAGAGACAATGTATTTCACCAATCTTCCCAACACTAGCAAAATGCATTCAAAAAACTACCCAAACACAAGCTCTGACTTGAGTTGTGTATGCAGTAAGTGCTATTTGTTGGGGTAGTTTTGCTGACCTCTGAAGTCCAGGATTTTCTTCCTCTTAAAGAAATGTTTACTAATGCTGTTCTCCCAGTTACTGCAGAAGCGAATGCTGAAAACTTTTATAAGTCATTCTTATTACTCTAACTTTAGCATTGACTTGACTGTTGAATTCAGTAAGTGCTACTTGTTGGGGCAGTTGAAAATGACAATGCTACAGGCTATAAGTGAAGACAGATGTCATTAGATTCATATTCAGATCACCTCAAATTGAGACACTGATGATTATTGTGTTCATAAGTGCTTCTTGTTGGGTTTGTCTTGGTAGTGAATTCATCATCAGACACTTACAAATGCAGAGACAGTCCATTTCACCAGTTTCCACACAAATAGCTAAATAAGTTAAAGAATGTGACTTTTGGAATATATATTCAGTGCTAACTGGTGCTTTCTATTGCTGAATGAGCTCTATCTGGAGGTAAAAAAGGAGTAGCACCAACAAAAGTCATTGGACTCTAATTGACCACTCATAGACTGTTAATGGCATGAATACATTGGGATGATGGTTGTCTATTTATGAAGCCATTCATTACTTACAATAGTCAAGACCACTGAAACTTGATCAAAAAGAAGGTGGAGTTCAGTGGAAATTGCTGCATTCAGTATTTAAGATGGGCAAATCTGTGTAAGGAACCACTTCCACTGCTACTAAATCACAAGACAGAAGATGCCAGAAGAAACAGCTGTACTAAGGAGAACCTCACTGGATGACTTTGACATTTTAGTGAGTGCTACTCTATGGGGTAGTTTTGCAGACATCTACATCCCAGGATATAAGCTAAAGAATTGCCAATAACAGCTATTCTACAGTGGGTTAGTAGTTGAAGAATACTAAAATGTGTTATAAGTCATTCTAGGTTGTCACACTGGATAAATGACATTTTTGGTAAGTTATTCTTATTACCCTTACTTGAGCATTGACTTGACTGTTGAATTCACTAAGTCCTACTTGTTGGGGCAGTTGAAAATAACAATGCTACAGACTGTAACTGAAGACAGATGTCATTGGAATCACATTCAGATAATCTCAAATGGATACACTGATGATTATTGTGTTCATAAGTGCTTCTCTTTGGGGTTGTCTTGGTTGTGAGTTTATCATCAGACATATCTCTGAACAAATGCAAAGGCAACCTATTTCACAAATCTTCCCAACACTAGCAACATGCATTCATTTGACACCAACACTCCCAAACACAAGCACTGACTGGAGTTGTTGTGTGCAGTAAGTGCTATTTGTTGGGGTGGTTTTGCTGACCTCTGAAGTCCAGGATTTTCTTCCCTAAAGAAATGTTTACAAATGCTGTTCTCCCCAGTTACTGCAGAAGCAATGCTGAAAATTTTTATAAGTCATTCTTATTACTCTAACTTTAGCATTGACTTGACTGTTGAATTCAGTAAGTGCTACTTGTTGGGGCAGTTGAACATGACAATGCTACAGACTGAACTGAAGATAGATGTCATTGGAATCACATTCAGATCATCTCAAATGGAGACACTGATGATTATTGTGTTCATAAGTGCTTCTCTTGGGGTTGTCTTGGTTGTGAGTTTATCATCAGACATATCTCTGAACAAATGCAGAGACAATGTATTTCACCAATCTTCCCAACACTAGCAAAATGCATTCAAAAAACTACCCAAACACAAGCTCTAACTTGAGTTGTGTATGCAGTAAGTGCTATTTGTTGGGGTAGTTTTGCTGACCTCTGAAGTCCAGGATTTCCTCCCTAAAGAAATGTTTACAAATGCTGTTCTCCCCAGTTACTGCAGAAGCAATGCTGAAAACCTTTATAAGTCATTCTTATTACTCTAACTTTAGCATTGACTTGACTGTTGAATTCAGTAAGTGCTACTTGTTGGGGCAGTTGAACATGACAATGCTACAGACTGTAACTGAAGATAGATGTCATTGGAATCACATTCAGATCATCTCAAATGGAGACACTGATGATTATTGTGTTCATAAGTGCTTCTCTTTGGGGTTGTCTTGGTTGTGAGTTTATCATCAGACATATCTCTGAACAAATGAAGAGACAATGTATTTCACCAATCTTCCCAACACTAGCAAAATGCATTCAAAAAACTACCCAAACACAAGCTCTGACTTGAGTTGTGTATGCAGTAAGTGCTATTTGTTGGGGTAGTTTTGCTGACCTCTGAAGTCCAGGATTTCCTCCCTAAAGAAATGTTTACTAATGCTGTTCTCCCCAGTTACTGCAGAAGCAATGCTGAAAACTTTTATAAGTCATTCTTATTACTCTAACTTTAGCATTGACTTGACTGTTGAATTCAGTAAGTGCTACTTGTTGGGGCAGTTGAACATGACAATGCTAAAGGCTATACGTGAAGACAGATGTCATTAGATTCATATTCAGATCACCTCAAATTGAGACACTGATGATTATTGTGTTCATAAGTGCTTCTTGTTGGGGTTGTCTTGGTAGTGAATTCATCATCAGACACTTACAAATGCAAAGACAGTCCATCTCACCAGTTTCCACACAAATAGCTAAATAAGTTAAAGAATGTGACTTTTGGAATATATATTCAGTGCTAACTGGTGCTTTCTATTGCTGAATGAGCTCTATCTGGAGGCAAAAAAGGAGTAGCACCAACAAAAGTCATTGGACTCTAATTGACCACTCATAGACTGTTAATGGCATGCATACATTGGGATGATGGTTGTCTATTTATGAAGCCATTCATTACTTACAATAGTCAAGACCACTGAAACTTGATCAAAAGAAGGTGGAGTTCAGTGGAAATTGCTGCATTCAGTATTTAAGATGGGCAAATCTGTGTAAGGAACCACTTCCACTGCTACTAAATCACAAGACAGAAGATGCCAGAAGAAACAGCTGTACTAAGGAGAACCTCACTGGATGACTTTGACATTTTGAGTTAGTGCTACTCTATGGGGTAGTTTTGCAGACATCTACATCCCAGGATATAAGCTAAAGAATTGCCAATAACAGCTATTCTACAGTGGGTTACTAGTTGAAGAATACTAAAATGTGTTATAAGTCATTCTAGGTTGTCACACTGGATAAATGACATTTTTGGTAAGTTATTCTTATTACCCTTACTTGAGCATTGACTTGACTGTTGAATTCACTAAGTCCTACTTGTTGGGGCAGTTGAAAATAACAATGCTACAGACTGTAACTGAAGACAGATGTCATTGGAATCACATTCAGATAATCTCAAATGGATACACTGATGATTATTGTGTTCATAAGTGCTTCTCTTTGGGGTTGTCTTGGTTGTGAGTTTATCATCAGACATATCTCTGAACAAATGCAAAGACAATCTATTTCACAAATCTTCCCAACACTAGCAACATGCATTCATTTGGCACCAACACTACCCAAACACGAAGCATTGACTGGAGTTGTGTGTGCAGTAAGTGCTATTTGTTGGGGTAGTTTTGCTGACCTCTGAAGTCCAGGATTTTCTTCCTAAAGAAATGTTTACAAATGCTGTTCTCCCCAGTTACTGCAGAAGCAATGCTGAAAACTTTTATAAGTCATTCTTATTACTCTAACTTTAGCATTGACTTGACTGTTGAATTCAGTAAGTGCTACTTGTTGGGGCAGTTGAACATGACAATGCTACAGACTGTAACTGAAGATAGATGTCATTGGAATCACATTCAGATCATCTTAAATGGAGACACTGATGATTATTGTGTTCATAAGTGCTTCTCTTTGGGGTTGTCTTGGTTGTGAGTTTATCATCAGACATATCTCTGAACAAATGCAGAGACAATGTATTTCACCAATCTTCCCAACACTAGCAAAATGCATTCAAAAACTACCCAAACACAGCAACTCTGAGTTTGTGTATGCAGTAAGTGCTATTTGTTGGGGTAGTTTTGCTGACCTCTGAAGTCCAGGATTTCCTCCTAAAGAAATGTTTACAAATGCTGTTCTCCCCAGTTACTGCAGAAGCAATGCTGAAAACCTTTATAAGTCATTCTTATTACTCTAACTTTAGCATTGACTTGACTGTTGAATTCACTAAGTCCTACTTGTTGGGGCAGTTGAAAATAACAATGCTACAGACTGTAACTGAAGAAAGATGTCATTGGAATCACATTCAGATAATCTCAAATGGATACACTGATGATTATTGTGTTCATAAGTGCTTCTCTTTGGGGTTGTCTTGGTTGTGAGTTTATCATCAGACATATCTCTGAACAAATGCAAAGACAATCTATTTCACCAAATCTTCCCAATACTAGCAACATGCACTCATTTGCACAACACTACCCAAACACAAGCACTGACTGTTGTTGTTGTGCAGTAAGTGCTATTTGTTGGGGTAGTTTTGCTGACCTCTGAAGTCCAGGATTTTCTTCCCTCAAAGAAATGTTTACAAATGCTGTTCTCCCCAGTTACTGCAGAAGCAATGCTGAAAATTTTATAAGTCATTCTTATTACTCTAACTTTAGCATTGACTGACTGTTGAATTCAGTAAGTGCTACTTGTTGGGGCAGTTGAACATGACAATGCTACAGACTGTAACTGAAGATAGATGTCATTGGAATCACATTCAGATCATCTCAAATGGAGACACTGATTATTGTGTTCATAAGTGCTTCTCTTTGGGGTTGTCTTGGTTGTGAGTTTATCATCAGACATATCTCTGAACAAATGCAGAGACAATGTATTTCGCCAATCTTCCCAACACTAGCAAAATGCATTCAAAAAACTACCCAAACACAAGCTCTGACTTGAGTTGTGTATGCAGTAAGTGCTATTAGTTGGGGTAGTTTTGCTGACCTCTGAAGTCCAGGATTTCCTCCCTAAAGAAATGTTTACAAATGCTGTTCTCCCCAGTTACTGCAGAAGCAATGCTGAAAACCTTTACAAGTCATTCTTATTACTCTAACTTTAGCATTGACTTGACTGTTGAATTCAGTAAGTGCTACTTGTTGGGGCAGTTGAACATGACAATGCTACAGACTGTAACTGAAGATAGATGTCATTGGAATCACATTCAGATCATCTCAAATGGAGACACTGATGATTATTGTGTTCATAAGTGCTTCTCTTTGGGGTTGTCTTGGTTGTTAGTTTATCATCAGACATATATCTGAACAAATGCAGAGACAATGTATTTCACCAATCTTCCCAACACTAGCAAAATGCATTCAAAAAACTACCCAAACACAAGCTCTGACTTGAGTTGTGTATGCAGTAAGTGCTATTTGTTGGGGTAGTTTTGCTGACCTCTGAAGTCCAGGATTTCCTCCCTAAAGAAATGTTTACTAATGCTGTTCTCCCCAGTTACTGCAGAAGCAATGCTGAAAACTTTTATAAGTCATTCTTATTACTCTAACTTTAGCATTGACTTGACTGTTGAATTCAGTAAGTGCTACTTGTTGGGGCAGTTGAAAATGACAATGCTACAGGCTATAAGTGAAGACAGATGTCATTAGATTCATATTCAGATCACCTCAAATTGAGACACTGATGATTATTGTGTTCATAAGTGCTTCTTGTTGGGTTTGTCTTGGTAGTGAATTCATCATCAGACACTTACAAATGCAGAGACAGTCCATTTCACCAGTTTCCACACAAATAGCTAAATAAGTTAAAGAATGTGACTTTTGGAATATATATTCAGTGCTAACTGGTGCTTTCTATTGCTGAATGAGCTCTATCTGGAGGTAAAAAGGAGTAGCACCAACAAAAGTCATTGGACTCTAATTGACCACTCATAGACTGTTAATGGCATGAATACATTGGGATGATGGTTGTCTATTTATGAAGCCATTCATTACTTACAATAGTCAAGACCACTGAAACTTGATCAAAAGAAGGTGGAGTTCAGTGGAAATTGCTGCATTCAGTATTTAAGATGGGCAAATCTGTGTAAGGAACCACTTCCACTGCTACTAAATCACAAGACAGAAGATGCCAGAAGAAACAGCTGTACTAAGGAGAACCTCACTGGATGACTTTGACATTTTAGTGAGTGCTACTCTATGGGGTAGTTTTGCAGACATCTACATCCCAGGATATAAGCTAAAGAATTGCCAATAACAGCTATTCTACAGTGGGTTAGTAGTTGAAGAATACTAAAATGTGTTATAAGTCATTCTAGGTTGTCACACTGGATAAATGACATTTTGGTAAGTTATTCTTATTACCCTTACTTGAGCATTGACTTGACTGTTGAATTCACTAAGTCCTACTTGTTGGGGCAGTTGAAAAATAACAATGCTACAGACTGTAACTGAAGACAGATGTCATTGGAATCACATTCAGATAATCTCAAATGGATACACTGATGATTATTGTGTTCATAAGTGCTTCTCTTTGGGGTTGTCTTGGTTGTGAGTTTATCATCAGACATATCTCTGAACAAATGCAAAGACAATCTATTTCACAAATCTTCCCAACACTAGCAACATGCACTCATTTGGCACCAAATACACCAAACACCGCGCACTGACTGGAGTTGTGTGTGCAGTAAGTGCTATTTGTTGGGGTAGTTTTGCTGACCTCTGAAGTCCAGGATTTCCTCCCTAAAGAAATGTTTACAAATGCTGTTCTCCCCAGTTACTGCAGAAGCAATGCTGAAAACTTTTATAAGTCATTCTTATTACTCTAACTTTAGCATTGACTTGACTGTTGAATTCAGTAAGTGCTACTTGTTGGGGCAGTTGAACATGACAATGCTACAGACTGTAACTGAAGATAGATGTCATTGGAATCACATTCAGATCATCTCAAATGGAGACACTGATGATTATTGTGTTCATAAGTGCTTCTCTTTGGGGTTGTCTTGGTTGTGAGTTTATCATCAGACATATCTCTGAACAAATGCAGAGACAATGTATTTCACCAATCTTCCCAACACTAGCAAAATGCATTCAAAAAACTACCCAAACACAAGCTCTAACTTGAGTTGTGTATGCAGTAAGTGCTATTTGTTGGGGTAGTTTTGCTGACCTCTGAAGTCCAGGATTTCCTCCCTAAAGAAATGTTTACAAATGCTGTTCTCCCCAGTTACTGCAGAAGCAATGCTGAAAACCTTTATAAGTCATTCTTATTACTCTAACTTTAGCATTGACTTGACTGTTGAATTCAGTAAGTGCTACTTGTTGGGGCAGTTGAACATGACAATGCTACAGACTGTAACTGAAGATAGATGTCATTGGAATCACATTCAGATCATCTCAAATGGAGACACTGATGATTATTGTGTTCATAAGTGCTTCTCTTTGGGGTTGTCTTGGTTGTGAGTTTATCATCAGACATATCTCTGAACAAATGCAGAGACAATGTATTTCACCAATCTTCCCAACACTAGCAAAATGCATTCAAAAAACTACCCAAACACAAGCTCTGACTTGAGTTGTGTATGCAGTAAGTGCTATTTGTTGGGGTAGTTTTGCTGACCTCTGAAGTCCAGGATTTCCTCCCTAAAGAAATGTTTACTAATGCTGTTCTCCCCAGTTACTGCAGAAGCAATGCTGAAAACTTTTATAAGTCATTCTTATTACTCTAACTTTAGCATTGACTTGACTGCAAATTCTGTAAGTGCTACTTGTTGGGGCAGTTGAACATGACAATGCTAAAGGCTATAAGCGAAGACAGATGTCATTAGATTCATATTCAGATCACCTCAAATTGAGACACTGATGATTATTGTGTTCATAAGTGCTTCTTGTTGGGGTTGTCTTGGTAGTGAATTCATCATCAGACACTTACAAATGCAAAGACAGTCCATCTCACCAGTTTCCACACAAATAGCTAAATAAGTTAAAGAATGTGACTTTTGGAATATATATTCAGTGCTAACTGGTGCTTTCTATTGCTGAATGAGCTCTATCTGGAGGCAAAAAAGGAGTAGCACCAACAAAAGTCATTGGACTCTAATTGACCACTCATAGACTGTTAATGGCATGCATACATTGGGATGATGGTTGTCTATTTATGAAGCCATTCATTACTTACAATAGTCAAGACCACTGAAACTTGATCAAAAAGAAGGTGGAGTTCAGTGGAAATTGCTGCATTCAGTATTTAAGATGGGCAAATCTGTGTAAGGAACCACTTCCACTGCTACTAAATCACAAGACAGAAGATGCCAGAAGAAACAGCTGTACTAAGGAGAACCTCACTGGATGACTTTGACATTTTAGTGAGTGCTACTCTATGGGGTAGTTTTGCAGACATCTACATCCCAGGATATAAGCTAAAGAATTGCCAATAACAGCTATTCTACAGTGGGTTACTAGTTGAAGAATACTAAAATGTGTTATAAGTCATTCTAGGTTGTCACACTGGATAAATGACATTTTTGGTAAGTTATTCTTATTACCCTTACTTGAGCATTGACTTGACTGTTGAATTCACTAAGTCCTACTTGTTGGGGCAGTTGAAAATAACAATGCTACAGACTGTAACTGAAGACAGATGTCATTGGAATCACATTCAGATAATCTCAAATGGATACACTGATGATTATTGTGTTCATAAGTGCTTCTCTTTGGGGTTGTCTTGGTTGTGAGTTTATCATCAGACATATCTCTGAACAAATGCAAAGACAATCTATTTCACAAATCTTCCCAACACTAGCAACATGCATTCATTTGGCACCAACACTACCCAAACACAAGCACTGACTGGAGTTGTGTGTGCAGTAAGTGCTATTTGTTGGGGTAGTTTTGCTGACCTCTGAAGTCCAGGATTTCCTCCCTAAAGAAATGTTTACAAATGCTGTTCTCCCCAGTTACTGCAGAAGCAATGCTGAAAACTTTTATAAGTCATTCTTATTACTCTAACTTTAGCATTGACTTGACTGTTGAATTCAGTAAGTGCTACTTGTTGGGGCAGTTGAACATGACAATGCTACAGACTGTAAC
The DNA here is from genome assembly GCF_010015445.1 of Perca fluviatilis. Taxonomy (NCBI): domain Eukaryota; kingdom Metazoa; phylum Chordata; class Actinopteri; order Perciformes; family Percidae; genus Perca; species Perca fluviatilis. The sequence continues at coordinate 32,676,846 of NC_053130.1, read as the reverse complement.
TGAAGATAGATGTCATTGGAATCACATTCAGATCATCTCAAATGGAGACACTGATGATTATTGTGTTCATAAGTGCTTCTCTTTGGGGTTGTCTTGGTTGTGAGTTTATCATCAGACATATCTCTGAACAAATGCAGAGACAATGTATTTCACCAATCTTCCCAACACTAGCAAAATGCATTCAAAAAACTACCCAAACACAAGCTCTAACTTGAGTTGTGTATGCAGTAAGTGCTATTTGTTGGGGTAGTTTTGCTGACCTCTGAAGTCCAGGATTTCCTCCCTAAAGAAATGTTTACAAATGCTGTTCTCCCCAGTTACTGCAGAAGCAATGCTGAAAACTTTTATAAGTCATTCTTATTACTCTAACTTTAGCATTGACTTGACTGTTGAATTCACAAAGTCCTACTTGTTGGGGCAGTTGAAAATAACAATGCTACAGACTGTAACTGAAGAAAGATGTCATTGGAATCACATTCAGATAATCTCAAATGGATACACTGATGATTATTGTGTTCATAAGTGCTTCTCTTTGGGGTTGTCTTGGTTGTGAGTTTATCATCAGAAATATCTCTGAACAAATGCAAAGACAATCTATTTCACAAATCTTCCCAATACTAGCAACATGCACTCATTTGGCACCAACACTACCCAAACACAAGCACTGACTGGAGTTGTGTGTGCAGTAAGTGCTATTTGTTGGGGTAGTTTTGCTGACCTCTGAAGTCCAGGATTTCCTCCCTAAAGAAATGTTTACAAATGCTGTTCTCCCCAGTTACTGCAGAAGCAATGCTGAAAACTTTTATAAGTCATTCTTATTACTCTAACTTTAGCATTGACTTGACTGTTGAATTCAGTAAGTGCTACTTGTTGGGGCAGTTGAACATGACAATGGTACAGACTGTAACTGAAGATAGATGTCATTGGAATCACATTCAGATCATCTCAAATGGAGACACTCATGATTATTGTGTTCATAAGTGCTTCTCTTTGGGGTTGTCTTGGTTGTGAGTTTATCATCAGCATATATCTGAACAAATGCAGAGACAATGTATTTCACCAATCTTCCCAACACTAGCAAAATGCATTCAAAAACTACCCAAACACAAGCTCTGACTTGAGTTGTGTATGCAGTAAGTGCTATTAGTTGGGGTAGTTTTGCTGACCTCTGAAGTCCAGGATTTTCTTCCCTAAAGAAATGTTTACAAATGCTGTTCTCCCAGTTACTGCAGAAGCAATGCTGAAAAAAACTTTTATAAGTCATTCTTATTACTCTAACTTTAGCATTGACTTGACTGTTGAATTCAGTAAGTGCTACTTGTTGGGGCAGTTGAACATGACAATGCTACAGACTGTAACTGAAGATAGATGTCATTGGAATCACATTCAGATCATCTCAAATGGAGACACTGATGATTATTGTGTTCATAAGTGCTTCTCTTTGGGGTTGTCTTGGTTGTGAGTTTATCATCAGACATATCTCTGAACAAATGCAGAGACAATGTATTTCGCCAATCTTCCCAACACTAGCAAAATGCATTCAAAAAACTACCCAAACACAAGCTCTGACTTGAGTTGTGTATGCAGTAAGTGCTATTTGTTGGGGTAGTTTTGCTGACCTCTGAAGTCCAGGATTTCCTCCCTAAAGAAATGTTTACAAATGCTGTTCTCCCCAGTTACTGCAGAAGCAATGCTGAAAACTTTTATAAGTCATTCTTATTACTCTAACTTTAGCATTGACTTGACTGTTGAATTCAGTAAGTGCTACTTGTTGGGGCAGTTGAACATGACAATGCTACAGACTGTATCTGAAGATAGATGTAATTGGAATCACATTCAGATCATCTCAAATGGAGACACTGATGATTATTGTGTTCATAAGTGCTTCTCTTTGGGGTTGTCTTGGTTGTGAGTTTATCATCAGACATATCTCTGAACAAATGCAGAGACAATGTATTTCACCAATCTTCCCAACACTAGCAAAATGTATTCAAAACTACCCAAACACAAGCTCTGACTTGAGTTGTAAGTGATAGTGCTATTTGTTGGGGTAGTTTTGCTGACCTCTGAAGTCCAGGATTTCCTCCCTAAAGAAATGTTTACAAATGCTGTTCTCCCCAGTTACTGCAGAAGCAATGCTGAAAACTTTTATAAGTCATTCTTATTACTCTAACTTTAGCATTGACTTGACTGTTGAATTCAGTAAGTGCTACTTGTTGGGGCAGTTGAAAATGACAATGCTACAGGCTATAACTGAAGACAGATGTCATTAGATTCATATTCAGATCACCTCAAATTGAGACACTGATGATTATTGTGTTCATAAGTGCTTCTTGTTGGGTTTGTCTTGGTAGTGAATTCATCATCAGACACTTACAAATGCAGAGACAGTCCATTTCACCAGTTTCCACACAAATAGCTAAATAAGTTAAAGAATGTGACTTTTGGAATATATATTCAGTGCTAACTGGTGCTTTCTATTGCTGAATGAGCTCTATCTGGAGGTAAAAAAGGAGTAGCACCAACAAAAGTCATTGGACTCTAATTGACCACTCATAGACTGTTAATGGCATGAATACATTGGGATGATGGTTGTCTATTTATGAAGCCATTCATTACTTACAATAGTCAAGACCACTGAAACTTGATCAAAAAGAAGGTGGAGTTCAGTGGAAATTGCTGCATTCAGTATTTAAGATGGGCAAATCTGTGTAAGGAACCACTTCCACTGCTACTAAATCACAAGACAGAAGATGCCAGAAGAAACAGCTGTACTAAGGAGAACCTCACTGGATGACTTTGACATTTTAGTGAGTGCTACTCTATGGGGTAGTTTTGCAGACATCTACATCCCAGGATATAAGCTAAAGAATTGCTACTAACAGCTATTCTACAGTGGGTTAGTAGTTGAAGAATACTAAAATGTGTTATAAGTCATTCTAGGTTGTCACACTGGACTAAGATAAAACATTTTGGTAAGTTATTCTTATTACCCTTAATTTGAGCATTGACTTGACTGTTGAATTCACTAAGTCCTACTTGTTGGGGCAGTTGAAAATAACAATGCTACAGACTGTAACTGAAGACAGATGTCATTGGAATCACATTCAGATCATCTCAAATGGAGACACTGATGATTATTGTGTTCATAAGTGCTTCTCTTTGGGGTTGTCTTGGTTGTGAGTTTATCATCAGACATATCTCTGAACAAATGCAAAGACAATCTATTTCACAAATCTTCCCAACACTAGCAACATGCATTCATTTGGCACCAATACTACCCAAACACAAGCACTGACTGGAGTTGTGTGTGCAGTAAGTGCTATTTGTTGGGGTAGTTTTGCTGACCTCTGAAGTCCAGGATTTCCTCCCTAAAGAAATGTTTACAAATGCTGTTCTCCCCAGTTACTGCAGAAGCAATGCTGAAAACTTTTATAAGTCATTCTTATTACTCTAACTTTAGCATTGACTTGACTGTTGAATTCAGTAAGTGCTACTTGTTGGGGCAGTTGAACATGACAATGCTACAGACTGTAACTGAAGATAGATGTCATTGGAATCACATTCAGATCATCTCAAATGGAGACACTGATGATTATTGTGTTCATAAGTGCTTCTCTTTGGGGTTGTCTTGGTTGTGAGTTTATCATCAGACATATCTCTGAACAAATGCAGAGACAATGTATTTCACCAATCTTCCCAACACTAGCAAAATGCATTCAAAAAACTACCCAAACACAAGCTCTAACTTGAGTTGTGTATGCAGTAAGTGCTATTTGTTGGGGTAGTTTTGCTGACCTCTGAAGTCCAGGATTTCCTCCCTAAAGAAATGTTTACAAATGCTGTTCTCCCCAGTTACTGCAGAAGCAATGCTGAAAACGTTTATAAGTCATTCTTATTACTCTAACTTTAGCATTGACTTGACTGTTGAATTCAGTAAGTGCTACTTGTTGGGGCAGTTGAACATGACAATGCTACAGACTGTAACTGAAGATAGATGTCATTGGAATCACATTCAGATCATCTCAAATGGAGACACTGATGATTATTGTGTTCATAAGTGCTTCTCTTTGGGGTTGTCTTGGTTGTGAGTTTATCATCAGACATATCTCTGAACAAATGCAGAGACAATGTATTTCACCAATCTTCCCAACACTAGCAAAATGCATTCAAAAAACTACCCAAACACAAGCTCTGACTTGAGTTGTGTATGCAGTAAGTGCTATTTGTTGGGGTAGTTTTGCTGACCTCTGAAGTCCAGGATTTCCTCCCTAAAGAAATGTTTACAAATGCTGTTCTCCCCAGTTACTGCAGAAGCAATGCTGAAAACTTTTATAAGTCATTCTTATTACTCTAACTTTAGCATTGACTTGACCGTTGAATTCAGTAAGTGCTACTTGTTGGGGCAGTTGAACATGACAATGCTAAAGGCTATACGTGAAGACAGATGTCATTAGATTCATATTCAGATCACCTCAAATTGAGACACTGATGATTATTGTGTTCATAAGTGCTTCTTGTTGGGGTTGTCTTGGTAGTGAATTCATCATCAGACACTTACAAATGCAGAGACAGTCCATTTCACCAGTTTCCACACAAATAGCTAAATAAGTTAAAGAATGTGACTTTTGGAATATATATTCAGTGCTAACTGGTGCTTTCTATTGCTGAATGAGCTCTATCTGTAGGCAAAAAAGGAGTAGCACCAACAAAAGTCATTGGACTCTAATTGACCACTCATAGACTGTTAATGGCATGCATACATTGGGATGATGGTTGTCTATTTATGAAGCCATTCATTACTTACAATAGTCAAGACCACTGAAACTTGATCAAAAGAAGGTGGAGTTCAGTGGAAATTGCTGCATTCAGTATTTAAGATGGGCAAATCTGTGTAAGGAACCACTTCCACTGCTACTAAATCACAAGACAGAAGATGCCAGAAGAAACAGCTGTACTAAGGAGAACCTCACTGGATGACTTTGACATTTTAGTGAGTGCTACTTTATGGGGTAGTTTTGCAGACATCTACATCCCAGGATATACGCTAAAGAATTGCCTATAACAGCTATTCTACAGTGGGTTACTAGTTGAAGAATACTAAAATGTGTTATAAGTCATTCTAGGTTGTCACACTGGATAAATGACATTTTGGTAAGTTATTCTTAGTACCCTTACTTGAGCATTGACTTGACTGTTGAATTCACTAAGTCCTACTTGTTGGGGCAGTTGAAAATAACAACGCTACAGACTGTAACTGAAGACAGATGTCATTGGAATCACATTCAGATCATCTCAAATGGAGACACTGATGATTATTGTGTTCATAAGTGCTTCTCTTTGGGGTTGTCTTGGTTGTGAGTTTATCATCAGACATATCTCTGAACAAATGCAAAGACAATCTATTTCACAAATCTTCCCAACACTAGCAACATGCATTCATTTGGCACCAATACTACCCAAACACAAGCACTGACTGGAGTTGTGTGTGCAGTAAGTGCTATTTGTTGGGGTAGTTTTGCTGACCTCTGAAGTCCAGGATTTCCTCCCTAAAGAAATGTTTACAAATGCTGTTCTCCCCAAGTTACTGCAGAAGCAATGCTGAAAACTTTTATATAAGTCATTCTTATTACTCTAACTTTAGCATTGACTTGACTGTTGAATTCAGTAAGTGCTACTTGTTGGGGCAGTTGAACATGACAATGCTACAGACTGTAACTGAAGATAGATGTCATTGGAATCACATTCAGATCATCTCCAAATGGAGACACTGATGATTATTGTGTTCATAAGTGCTTCTCTTTGGGGTTGTCTTGGTTGTGAGTTTATCATCAGACATATCTCTGAACAAATGCAGAGACAATGTATTTCACCAATCTTCCCAACACTAGCAAAATGCATTCAAAAACTACCCAAACACAAGCTCTGACTTGAGTTGTGTATGCAGTAAGTGCTATTTGTTGGGGTAGTTTTGCTGACCTCTGAAGTCCAGGATTCCCTCCCTAAAGAAATGTTTACAAATGCTGTTCTCCCCGTTACTGCAGAAGCAATGCTGAAAACTTTTATAAGTCATTCTTATTACTCTAACTTTAGCATTGACTTGACTGTTGAATTCAGTAAGTGCTACTTGTTGGGGCAGTTGAACATGACAATGCTACAGACTGTAACTGGAAGACAGATGTCATTAGGATTCACATTCAGATCACCCTCAAATTGAGACACTGATGATTATTGTGTTCATAAGTGCTTCTTGTTGGGGTTGTCTTGGTAGTGAATTCATCATCAGACAACTTTACAAATGCAGAGACAGTCCATTTCACCAGTTTCCACACAAATAGCTAAATAAGTTAAAGAATGTGACTTTTGGAATATATATTCAGTGCTAACTGGTGCTTTCTATTGCTAATGAGCTCTATCTGGAGGCAAAAAGGAGTAGCACCAACAAAAGTCATTGGACTCTAATTGACCACTCATAGACTGTTAATGGCATGCATACATTGGGATGATGGTTGTCTATTTATGAAGCCATTCATTACTTACAATAGTCAAGACCACTGAAACTTGATCAAAAAGAAGGTGGAGTTCAGTGGAAATTGCTGCATTCAGTATTTAAGATGGGCAAATCTGTGTAAGGAACCACTTCCACTGCTACTAAATCACAAGACAGAAGATGCCAGAAGAAACAGCTGTACTAAGGAGAACCTCACTGGATGACTTTGACATTTTAGTGAGTGCTACTCTATGGGGTTAGTTTGCAGACATCTACATCCCAGGATATAAGCTAAAGAATTGCCAATAACAGCTATTCTACAGTGGGTTACTAGTTGAAGAATACTAAAATGTGTTATAAGTCATTCTGGGTTGTCACACTGGATAAATGACATTTTGGTAAGTTATTCTTATTACCCTTACTTGAGCATTGACTTGACTGTTGAATTCACTAAGTCCTACTTGTTGGGGCAGTTGAAAATAACAACGCTACAGACTGTAACTGAAGACAGATGTCATTAGATTCACATTCAGATCACCTCAAATTGAGATACTGATGATTATTGTGTTCATAAGTGCTTCTTGTTGGGGTTGTCTTGGTAGTGAATTCATCATCAGACACTTACAAAATCAAAGACGGTCCTTTTCACCAGTTTCCACACAAATAGCTAAATAAGTTAAATGCTGAAAACTTTTATAAGTCATTCTTATTACTCTAACTTTAGCATTGACTTGACTGTTGAATTCAGTAAGTGCTACTTGTTGGGGCAGTTGAACATGACAATGCTACAGACTGTAATTGAAGATAGATGTCATTTGAATCACATTCAGATCATCTCAAATGGAGACACTGATGATTATTGTGTTCATAAGTGCTTCTCTTTGGGGTTGTCTTGGTTGTGAGTTTATCATCAGACATATCTCTGAACAAATGCAAAGACAATCTATTTCACCAATCTTCCCAACACTAGCAACATGCATTCATTTGGCACCAATACTACCCAAACACAAGCACTGACTTGAGTTGTGTGTGCAGTAAGTGCTATTTGTTGGGGTAGTTTTGCTGACCTCTGAAGTCCAGGATTTCCTCCCTAAAGAAATGTTTACAAATGCTGTTCTCCCCAGTTACTGCAGAAGCAATGCTGAAAACTTTTATAAGTCATTCTTATTACTCTAACTTTAGCATTGACTTGACTGTTGAATTCAGTAAGTGCTACTTGTTGGGGCAGTTGAACATGACAAAGCTACAGACTGTAACTGAAGATAGATGTCATTGGAATCACATTCAGATCATCTCAAATGGAGACACTGATGATTATTGTGTTCATAAGTGCTTCTCTTTGGGGTTGTCTTGGTTGTGAGTTTATCATCAGACATATCTCTGAACAAATGCAGAGACAATGTATTTCACCAATCTTCCCAACACTAGCAAAATGCATTCATTTGGCACCAAAACTACCCAGACTCTTTTCATCTTCTTCTTCTGTACTATCTTTGATTGCACTCGCACATGCGCAATAGCTCAGATGTAGATCATGTCAGCTAGCTAACTCTAGAGACAGTAAAAGAGAGCCTGTTTCTCCAACTTTGGTCAGTTACAAGGCAGGATTAGCTGGGAGACTTCTAAATGAGGGCGCACATGTAAGTAGTTCTTTTGTAGATTATGGTGAACTTGTGTGTGTTGTAGCAGTGCTTTGCTATTGAGAACGACGTAGCAAGCTTGCGTTAGCATTAGCGTTAGCATGCTAACGCTAACGCTATGAGCTAACGGTTGTGGTTAGCCAGCTCATTTCGGACTGTGACGTCACATTTTCACGTCACGCCGATTTTGCACAGCTCACTAGGAGATTGAAGGCAGGACACATTCAGAAACCGTATCTCACTCAAAACAGCATGCATGGATTTTTTTCAAAGTTTGTATGTGTGTGGAAGTACCACAGACACAAAAGAACACCCCAAATCCCAGAAAAAGTGTTTTTTTCATAATATGGGCACTTTAAAATATTTTTTTCACACTGAACTGTGCTTGCAAAAGAATTTTGACTTTACACCTTAAAGTTAGTAGCAGTAGTGTGTGATGTATCCAGCCAACATGATGATTTTCTTAGTAATTAAATTTCATGGGTCACTGCTATTTTTGTTTGGGCAATGTACCTGCCTAAACATTAAAAACATTATTTTTTGAAGTGGGAAAATATAATGTAATGCCAATCTTATTTGCTTACTTAACCAGAAAAAAAACATATGGCTCCTACAAAAAAAAAAACTAACATAATTATTATTCAACAGTAAACAGTATGCTATTTGTCTTATTCTTGAAGGCCAGTGTAGTGGATGTACATAATACAAACAGGGCTCAATAAGCTTGAAGTATACAAGCCCAAGTATATGCATTGTAAGAATCTATTAACGAATCCTATAATCTCTTCCCAGGTATAGATTTTTTATATTATTGTTCCAATTTGTGTCTACGTTACATGTGATGTCACTGTGTTGTATACATTACAAAGATGATGCATGTATGTCCCCAATGATCATACATCCAGCATAAGCATCCAGCAGCAGAAAACTAGTAATTAATTTATTTCTCTATCATTTGTTTATAATGGTCCACATTTTGCACAGCAAATAGGAATAGAGTCGATGAAGGGAAATTATTTAAGAGATTTCCATTTTTATACAACAAACACAATGCTGTTGTAAATGTTGTTGAGTCAGTTGCCTTATAAATTGTAATTTGCATATCTTACAAACTGGTTTGAGGGAGTTCTGTCTGGCTGTATCTAAAACAAAATACTGGCACATGTTGTTGTTTTACAACATTTGGATAGAAAGAAGCAGCCACTGCAAGAGAGGGGGTTGTAGCCGATTCCGTGGTCTGTCCCGGGACCATGGTCTCTGGCAGGGACCAGTGGTCACAACCACTAGGGGCGCTAGAGACACTGGTCGCTACCAGCTCCTCAGTGGTCTGCCCTGTGGTCCGTGAAGCGGCTTTAGTATTTTCTCCCCTTTCCTGTTGTTTTGGCAGCACTGTTAGCTGGATGAATGTCAGAGATCATAATCTTTTGTCTATAAAATACACTATATCAATGTATTATGATTATTATTGGTATTATTATTGATTATGAAGATCCGTGTGTTCAGGACCAGCTGGTCTCTGGCACGGACCTGCTGGTCACAACCACTAGGGGCGCTAAAGACACTGGTCGCGACCAGTGGCATAATGGTCATGACCAGCTTCTTACTGGCACAAAGGGCACTAAAGTTACTGGTCCTGACCTGGTCCTGACCACCTCCTCTGTGATCTGTTCTGTTGTTTGGACCAGTTAAGTGATCTGTGGAGTGTTTGTATTTATTTTTAATACAACTTTTCGCATTTCTCACTGTGTTAGCAGAATCACCTAAGGTGAGAAGCCATAATAGTTTGTCTATCCAATGTTATTGATCAATATTATTAATAGAAATTATAACAAGGATTACATTATTATTATTATTATTATTATTATTAATAATAATAATAATAATAATAATATCAACTATGCAGGTCTGTGTCTTCCTGACTGGTTTAAACTTTACCAATGTGTTTGTCACATTACCCTTTGTATCAAATCTTGATCTACAAACTAATGTCAAATAAATGTAGTAGAGGAAAAGATGTAGAGTTGAGTGACAAAGCAACATCAAATGGATACAAAAATGTAAAAGTTTAATTAAAAATTTAGCTTAACTAGCTTACAGAACACTAATAAAAGTAACAGTCGAATCATCTTAATTGATCCAGCAACTGATCACTCGATGATCGTTCCAAGGATTTTCTCTGCATAAAATCTGGAAAAACCCTCAAATCTCACCAGGATGTCAATTGTGGCCTGCATAAAAGAAAACATTTTAGTTCAGGACAACATAGGAAAAAAATAAGGAAGACACATTACCAGCTTTATTAATGTTAAATTAACAGATGTAATTATATTTATGGGTGATCAAGTAACAGTAAGCTAAATTCTGTTAGAATGGTAGAACTGTGACATTAATGGATACCTTTATGTCTTTGTTCAACTGAAATTGGAACATACCTCTGGCACCATGACATCAATGACAAAGTCAATGTTTGAGAAGAGGCTGTAATCCAACGACAACGTTGGCTTTATCAAGTCAATGAGGTCATTCATCTGTTGGACATAGTAAGGGTAAATACAGATTTATTCATTCTTTGACAAAATGACCACTTTAAAAAAAATAAAAAATGGCTTAAAAAAATATTACTTACGTGTTTCTCATTGAAACATGTTGGCTTTCCGTTAAGGATTGTTTTCAGGGCACGGTTTCCCCCTGGGTTTTGCCAAAGGAACATCCTGTTGGATTTCCTCTCCCCACTGTCCAGCATTTCTTTCAGTTCCTTTAATGAAATATGTTAAGAACACTGGTTCAACATTTACTGTTTATAAATAACTAGAATAAACAATACAAACCTTTATTCTTTCCTTGGAAATTAGGCCTTCAACCCCTTTGTCCCTGAGGCTGGTCAAAGTACTGCAAATTACATAAAAACAAATAAGCAGCAATACAGCACAGTACAATGTCACATTTGTCAAAGAATGGTTGTAGTATTCTTTTTTCATTATTAAGTTATATTTCATGATGGTTGAATGGTTCAGATGGTTAAAAAAATAAAATGCAGTTAAAAGCAAGGTCAGGTTAAATTCAAACACATGATTTCATGTTGTTTGATGTTGCACCTGGCATTTGTGTTGTGTGAACTAAGTGACCGAGGAAGATGAGTGTTTATGTACTGCCGTTTGACAGCATAAAAAACAAAACAAAAACAAATAACCAACTCATAAAAGACCCAATGATGTCCTGCTTCAGTTTTTATAGAAGCTGCAGCTAAATTCCCACAGCAGTCACTGTCATGCATATTCAGGTGTTTGATTAAATTAGTAGAAGGTTAAAGATTGGTCAAACCTGGTGAAGGCGTATGGCTCAGGCAGGTCACACCCACATGTGAAAATGCCTGACTGACTGGGCTCATAACAGGCACAGTCTTTGTGCAGCCAGCCATTGCATGTCTCACATTTCACCCAGTCCTCCTTCTGCACATGTGGATACAACGGCCTACAATTTCAAGAGACATGACCGGTGTAAATGAAGGAGCAGCTACAACAAATACAGTCACAGGGCCTGATTCAGGCTGCAGAGTGTGCTAATGCCAACTGCGATCCAGAGGCTACATTGATCCTACACTACCAACATTTAGATGAACCGTACAAAGCTTAAGATTTGAAGATAATTTTCTTCCTGATGTAATATTGTCAAACTATGTGCAGCTGGCACAAGGCCAACTCCAAGCTGTGAATCTGTTACTTGGTGCATTGTTTTAACAACTCTTATACTACTGTACCTTGACTGCCCCTTTCTAGTGCTGTCGTAGTAATTGCAGGCATGAATTGCCTCTGCCATGCAAGACTCTCGCACTTTCTTCCCCTACAAAAAATATTTGAACTGTTAAAGATTTACATGAAACTAATTTCATAGCCTGCCTATATTATCAGTTGCCTAGTGTCTTATGATTTTTACATTACCTTAGGAACAGAATCGGCAATCAAGCAGGCTGCGTGATACATCCTGAGATGCCCCAACTGGACTTGGTTCAAGGGTTCATTCGTCATGTCTGTCCCTTTGATATCAAGCTCAGCTGCCTGAAGTGAGTGACAAAAAAAGTATTAAAAAAAAGTATACTATCTATTAAAACAATAGCAATTCCTTAAATAATTTGACAATACCAAGAAGGGGTAGGCTAAACCAAATCACATCCCCTTACAGTGCAGACGAAGACACCACAGTTGACCCCATCTTTCTGTCTCCACTGGTCTGGATATGAAATGGACCATTCCTTCAACCTCCATATGTTCTGAAACGCAAGGCTAAAAAAAACAGATGTATTATTCAGTGTTATGTTTTTCATATAATGTCAGTTTATTAGAATAAATGTGTTTACATACCTTAGAATGTCCATATCAGGTTGAGAAATCAAGGTGTACTTTTCAAGGGAATCATAGACTCGGATTTCTGTTTTTGAGCCATCAAATACCTGTCAACATAATGGCCAGTATAAGTATAGTGCACTCCACTACATGCAAATAAAAATTACTAAAGCCTTTATATGGTTATCCATGGTGGCTCAGTGGCTACGAGCATACCATAATAGTCATGTCAGGTTTTAATCTGGCCCTGGACCACTTTCTATCCTGTCTCTCTTTAAAAAACAAAACAAAACAAAAATACAATGTCCCCGAAAAGTCTTAAGAAAAAAACCCTCAAGTTTTACAGCAGTACTCACCCACAGAATGAAATGATTACCAGTCTCTGGAGTTTGATGGCCAACAACCCGTGGAAACAGAACCTTTGAGTCTGGCTTTAAGCCCTTTAATAAAAAAATATTTAACACCAAATTAAAGCTGCAACATTAAGGAATGTTTTCTTCTGTTACACTGTCACAATTATAAAGTTATTATCAGTTGTGACAATAGTTTATTTTCTAAGATAAAGTAAAAGAATATGCAGATAAAACACATGCATACCTGGATGCAATGCAAATGGCGGGAGCTGATTGATTCCCCGTTGATCCAATTCCTCCACCAAGCCGTGAAATGAAATGTTTGCAAAGTAAACACCTGTAAAAAAAGAGCAATGGCTTTTGGTTAGCTGCACACTGTTTTTGTATTCACTATCCATAAAAAAATACAAATTACAATAAAACTTCTTACATTCTGCAGAGGTCTTGCCAGCTGGAGAACTCTTGCATTCACTGCCTGTAAAAGAACAAATAAAGCTGTCACTATTTAAAACTTTGGTGTAATGACACATAACATGCATTCATGTCTACTTACATCATCTGTAAGCCATGGATATGAGGTGTGGAGGTCATCTTCTAGGAGAGGTTGTGGGCAAATACTTAAAAGGTCAGCCAGATAAACTAATGCCTGGTCAACCTGAACAATGGCATAGTCCGTTGCTGGTGCCTTGTACAGCTCAAGCAGTTTTGCCTTTTTTAACGGGAGGGGGAAAAAGAACAGAAATCGGTGTTAAACATTAAGATTACAAATGCATTACATTTGATGTATAAATCCTAAGTAACAACGCCTGTTCCATTAGCATCATGTTGAGGGTTAACATCCCATCCTAGCAGGAATCAACTCTACATTATTAAATAAAGTTGGACAGCCAGCCATATTTAAAGTCTGAGCAAATTGACAGTGATTGGCACTGATAAATGATCTTGTTGTTCAAGATTAGAATAATTTATGTTCATTGTAAGGAATGAATTTATGGGTTTGACATTTTTTTCATTTGTAGGTTTGCATTTGTCACAGGCCAATTACAGGCAAATGCTCAGCAACTCAATGGATTGGACTACATGTCCAGCAGTCCACACATGTGAAAAGTGACATTTGAAAATGTAACATACACACAATCAAAAATAAAATTTTTGAACAAAATTTTTTAATTACCTTGTGCTCTTCCTGGATTGGGAACTGCCCTATTGAGAAGCTGTTTTTGGCCATGACATTGTGTTGTACTGTCATTTCTACATCCACTTTTCCTCCTGGGGCAGACATCTCTGAAGACATAAAAAAACACAATATTACCACAATTTAGTATGAACATTCATATTGTCATGATGTGGAGAGGTCTGGACCCAAATGGGTGGGTGAGGGGGGAACTTGACAGGAAGACAAGGACAACAAAATAAGAGGAAATAAATTATACAAGAGATGCACACCATAACATGTATGTGCTTTATGACAATTTGTCACACAATTACCTGTACTTGTAAGCCTCAACCGTCCATCTGGCCCAATTTGAAGATTTTCCTTGGTTTGTGTCTCCATTTTTTTGATGAAGGTCTGATTTATGTGGTCGTTGTGCAAATGGAAGACCAACCTTGTACAAAACAAGAAATGTGTCTCCTTCATTTGACAGAGGAAGTATCGGTCAAAGGACAGCTCTCGGTTTTTTTGTTCTGCCTCTGAGGAATTGACAAAACTGCACAAATCAGGGACAAGGTTGAGGCTGCGGAGTACTTCCTCTGGCCGGGTTTGATTTTTTTGATGGAAGTGGTCATACAAAGAGTACCGCTCAGCAGTGCCTGTGATGGGATGTGGCCTTTGCAAATGTTCTTCAGGATTTACATCCTTTTGGGGGTTGGTATTATTCCTCCTGTACAGAAGATTTTTCATCCAAGGAAGATTTACTGTTAGACTTTTATCTTATGCTGCCTGTATGTTTTCTCTTGTAGGCGAGCAAAGTCTTCCATCATTTGGATTAAAAAATCTTTGCTTTGTCCTGTTGTTGGTGTGTCTTGCAACACGACCAGCAATGTCAGAAATGTAAATGGTTGGTGGCTTTGCAAAGCTTAAGAGGCCATCTGCGTGGTACCTCGCACTTTCCTGCCACAGAAGTGGGGAGCAGTAATAAACAACGGAGCGAGAGCAGCCCATGTGCAGTACACCACCTAGATGGAGACAAATGATGATAGCTGATGTTACCAATAGAAGAACAAGTATTTGAATTTGAAAAACATTGTCAGTCATATTCATTTGTTCCTAAACTGTATACTTGCAGGTGAAGTCAAAGGAAAAGCACTAAAAGAGAGTACATAAAGATGCAATATCTATCAAAATTGGTTATAGTGATAATCACATTTCCATTACATAAAGTAACACTGGTGGATGTAAAAAAAGAAAAAAAAAAAGTATATATTTATGTCCTTACCCCCTGTTTTCTGCAGCTTAGCAAACATTTTTGGATAAACATCCTTATAGAGGAGCATTTCCTCAAGTCTGTTGATCAAATCAGTCTCAGATCCCTCAGTGGGAACACCCAGATCAGAGCAAGCTTTAATTAGCTCACTCTTGCTTGCCTGTAGATGGCATAATACAGAAAGAAGCACAATTTAATTTCAGAGGTAAATATGAATGCTACCTGCAGCAGCACAAAGAAATGTGTAATAGAGAAAATAAGCAAAATAAATTACCACTGATTTAAAAATACAAATCACCTTCTTTGATTCAATCAACCGAAGAAGCTCATCCTCATTGAGGTGTCGATCTTTCTGCGTTTTGTGGTCTGTTGTTGGCTTACTATGGAAACCTTTCAGGATCTCAGTCTTAGGTAGCACATCCCCAACTCTAGTAGCTGGTCCCATCCACGGCACAAAAGAGGAGTGTGTCAACTCCACTGAATACGGGTTGTGGGTTTTCAAGTCTTAAACAGAAGGAAATATACTATAGGTTTCATAATTTATTAATGTCATTACTTCTATTTTTTTTCAATGTCACATTCCTTGTTCTTTATTGCTAGGTCGCCATTCGAAATCTAGTACAATAACAAACCTTCGCAGATGCCACTGGCTACAATTTCTTTTTCCAGTCGGTCCCACTTTGAGGTGATGTTGACTGAAAGATCTACGTCCTTGACGTCTTTGGTAGCTGGCCTCTTCAGTGTGCTCACTAGTTATAGAAGAAGAGTAGTTAAAAATGAACGTAAAAGTCAGGTCATACAATTTTCCAGGAATAGTTTTGAAATGAGCTGAATTGTCTAAACTGATTTTTGGCCAAATTACTTTTAAAGAAAGAGGTCATTATAGTTTTTAACCCTTCACCAAACAATACGCATGTATAGAAACCACTCTGTTGATATTTAGAGTATCAAACAGATTGATAACTCTTTCTGAGTTCCATAGTAACAGCAGAAAATACATTTCTACAAGCCTCAAAAAAATATTACATAAATTATGTATTTTTTAGCCTACTCACATACCTGGCACATCAAAAGACAGCTTCCAGTTGGCATCTGCTATTACCACTGGGGGAAGGTGGCCATATTTGTAGCAAAAGAAATCATACTCATAAGCAGTAAGTGCAGAGTAGTGAAAAAATGCCCTCCGGATGGTGTTGTGGTGGATTGTCAAATTCAGTTGATGCTCCATAGCACTGATGAATCTTCCAATAGCTGTGTGGGTCTGTTAAAAGATCAAGCAATTAGTACTGTTCTATACTTACTGTACAAATTTGTGCCATTTTATGTTTCTAATTGAATGAAAAAAGGACCATATTACCCTCAGTAAATTTGTCATGAAAGAGCATAACTGAAGAGTCAGAAACACTTTGTTGTTGTAGTTGTGGAAGCCTGTCAAGTAATTCTGAAATCTGACAGGTGTTCTGCAGACCGGGCACGTTTTGATGTACACATGGACACCTAAAAAGGGAAACAAATTGTTACAGGACATAGTGGATTTTTTTTATATATGAACCCCACTTCTATTGACTGGGGTACCTGCAGAGACCAAAAGGTATACTATTTGTCATATCAAAAAATATAAAAAACAGTAATTTCACCATACAAACCTTTTTGAACAGTTAGAACGCCATAAACTGTTGCGTTTTTGGTGACACATTTCTCCTCGGACAAGTCTGGTGGTGTAGGACCTGGACAGTACGGGCACTTGGTTTCTTCAGGTGAGAACTTCTGTGGGATGTTTGCTGCATTATTTTGCAACTCCTCTGGTAGTTTGGGAGGCATTTCTTTGCAGTTACACAAGTATTCTACAATTTTTTAAATCTGTTCTGAACAAATTTTATTTTCACTTTCAAAATGGCTTGGCTCCATATCTTCACTGTAGAGATCATTGTCAGTGTCACTACTGAAGTCCACGTCCCTGTCATTGTCACGTAGGAGGTGTCGTCTTTCCTGGAAGGTCCAACACAACGAGACATAAATGTGGACACACATTCTTCTCTTTGTGCCTTTGCAGCGACATGTCCACTTTCTACTTCCAGTGTCCAGTGTCACTCTTGTTCTGCCAAAACAACACCAACTGTCCACTTTTGAGGTGTACACGGAAAAGTTTACTTTACTGCCCGAATATCCGTGTTCATCAAAAAACACAGGATATACACATTGAGTCCCATCCTGTGTGGCTCTGTCATTTAGGTTTGTGCATTCCTGTTTAGTAGTGCTGGAAATCAGCCCCTTTTCGAACATCTCCTCAATTACCGTAGTCTGCAGCAGAGGAGGTGGCTGGTGGTACTGGAAATGCTTTACTCTGTCCAAATGTATGCATTCTCTGCCCATTGCCATGGCCATAAACTCCCTGCAGCTTGGCACTTCGCAGTCAAGGACCTGCCTAGAAAAGGACTTGGACACATGAATTATGGTCCGTGGTCCAGACTTGTCCTGTGCTGTAACAAAAATCCCTCTCTCTTCATCCACAAGCAAGATGGGTTCCGTTTCTTTCTTGTGTTTGTCCAACTCGTGTCTTCTTAATGTAGGTGCACTAGAAAAACATGCATCACATGCAGGACACTTAAAAGATTTACAGTTCCGTTTCTCAGATTCCACTGGCTTCTCTTTCACAGAGAACAAATCTGGAGAAAAGGAAAAGAAACATATTACAGGCTTTATGTGGCATTACTTTTTCTCAAATACTAAGCATGTTATGTCATGGCATACTGTAGTACAGTAAAACAATATAAATAAAATCCACTGTGCAGACACTTGCTTGTAATACTTAGTTAGGTGCTATGATATGAGTAGAAATATATAAAAAAAATATCTACCGCATTTTTGTCATTGTAGCATTGATTACCATAAAATAAGCTTCAGTGGGCAGTGTTCTCTAAGACTTATACAAAACAAAGTCGCTGGGCCTTTAAAGCAACTGTATCAATTCAAATAGTTTTTTTTCTTATGTTAATACATACCTGGGAGGAGTGTCTTACTCTGAAGAATCAACCCTGTCCATTGAGGGAAAAAAAATATAATTTCATTAAATGTGTAATGGTTATTTGATATTATTATTATTATTATAACTTGAGGTTCCTAACCATAGGTTGGGATAGATATAAAAACTTGACATTTTCAGTTAGTCAGCCATCACTATTAACCTAAGTAACATTGCTTCATCATGCCAAGGTACACTTATTCAAGGCCAGCTTTAAATTACTGGAACACAAAAATGTATAGCCAATAGATTTGATACATTACTTTTACATACACCAGTCTGTGTAACTGTGTTCATGGAAAATGCTGATGACAGAGAGCACAATATCTGTTTTTCTGTGTTTTTGAGTGATCTTACCATGTGTCTTCAGATGTTTTTCAAAAGAATGTTTTCTTTGTATGACGGATTGGCACTTGGGACAGTGCCAATGGCTCCTTTGTGCTAGCTTCACCTCACAGTGACAGGGTATACTAAAAGTGTCTGTAGAAAATGAAAACAAATGTGAAAATGAACACATTAGGCCAAGAACACAGATTGATAGGACACTGGAATTTCATAAAAAAATCTTTAACAAAATTGAACAGCCATGGTAGACTTATTATGCTTACCAACTGCATTGTCTCTGAAGCACACTGCATATTTTAAATGGACCTTATTTAGATGGTCTCTCGTTGCCACTGTGGCAACATTGCAGTATGGGCAATTGTTGTCCTCATTTTTGTAAAAGTCCTCTGTTGATGTGAAGGCTGTATTGAGAACTAAATAACCGTACAAATCATTATTATTGGTATAATGATATTGGGCCTCATTCACCAATTTCTTCCTAAATTTTCTCTTAAATATGTTTTTAGCCTACCTAAGAAAAGTCTATGTCGGATTCATGACGTGTTCTTAAACAGCAGAATTGTTCACACCTGTGTTCTTAGGATTGATGAATCCCACGTATTCGTAATTGAAAGCGCGTGCCAGTTGTTCCTAATTAGCATTTAAAATGCCCATATAAGGACATGACACTTCCTGTGCACCTCCTGGGAAGAGGGAGACGTTGTCGGAGTCGCATATGACTTGTATATTCCAGTGGTGGAGGGAGTGCTGAATCTCAGTACAAATAAATAAATAAGTAAAAGTACAAATAACCAGAGACATATTTAAAAGTAGAAGATGTCCACTACCACAAACTATGCCTGGCTTTTATAAGAAGTTGCTATCCTTAGCAGCATAAAATCGGAATGCGGTTGTTTTTTTCATGGATGTATTTTAAGACGGTTTTATTTTCTTTAACCATGCAAGTAAGCAAATAAAGTGTGTGAAGCAGCGAAAATGGGGAGGCGATTTGAAGAGGTCCAGCCAAATAAGTAAATAGGCTAAGATATGAACGCGTCTTACGCTGCCTGGCGGAGAAGTAGGCTAACGACGCTGTGGTGAGAAATAGATGGCAACTATGATTTAAAAACGGGAATAATAAAAAAAAAACATTTTCATTTTCACGTTCACCGGAGTAGCCTATTACCGAGGGTCAGCAGCGTTGCGCCCGGGCTCTGGAGCACCGGGGCCGGCTTGGAAGCCGATGAAGGATCGGCGGTGCCCCATATATACTGTATCTATGGCAACAAAACTTTACTGGTCAGACAAACGTGTGACCATAGATAGGCCTATAGAACTGGGCCTATAGGCTAGGGGGAAAGCTTAATACATCCATGGGAAAAACTAATCAGAAAATGTAACAGAACGTTGTAATTGCTGCAAAATGTAACAAAGTCAAATCAAAAGTATGCACTATTGATTCAGTACAGATACGGGAAAAATCCTACTTAAGTAGGCTACAGTAGGCTAACGAAGAAACAAAGGCTAGGTTACTTTGTTACATTCCACCACTGCATTGCATTTTGGCCCTATAGCGCGATCAATCACCAAATAACGCAGGATTTAATCAGTTTAATTGCTGATGTAAATTGCAGTGTTAACGTTTCTTCGCATAAAATTATTTTTATTTCAACATCAGAAATACATTACAGTAGCCTAGGCTACAATATTATCATTGTAAACGACTGTTGAATTAAATAAAATGCAGTAGGCTAACCAATTATTTGGAGCAAATTGTCATCACTCAAATGTGCGTAAGAGTGCTTTTCAGTGTTCGTAGATTTTGTTCTTAGCTAAGAACAAATCCAAGTTAAGAAGACATTAGTGAATGCCAGAATCTTCGTAAAAAGTGCGTAAGTGGGGTTTAAGAACACATTTCTTCGTAAGAACGGTTGTAGAATGAGGCCCATTGACTTTAAAAATATGATGAATAGCTAAAACAAAATAAAATACATATCACATGAAATCAAATACTTTACCTGCAGCCATATTTGTCAAGTAGGCTAGCCTTGCTCGCTGTCAACTACAAGGTACAAAATTATCATTACTTCTATATAGTGTCATTCACATAAGACAGACAGCTATAACACATAGGCGTTTTCCAAAACGTTGTGCCCTTAATATAAACATAAAATAATGTGTTGGAATTATATAGCGCTTTTCCTGAAAGTGCTTTAAAGAAACCATTATTTTTTTTTTTTTTTTTTTTTTTTTTTCTCTCTCTTTATATATATATATATATATATATATATATATATATATATATATATATATTCTGATTGGCTAATGGGTCCTGATAGGGCCTCCTGTGGCTTTATAAGCTATTTATTACTATTACTACTATATTTATTTCTTATTATTAATATTATTACTATTATAATAATACATTTGGGGCTTATATTCAATGACATTTCAGTTAGGCTATTAGTCAAAGACACACGATGGCTCAAATCTAAAAAGAGTCTGATGACGTAAATATCTTGACGAATAACAATGAAAACATAATAAAAGTCAAAGATTACTTACACAGATCCTTGGAATGGGCCTGGGAATCCAAGGAATCCAAGGAAAGTATATCCTAGACCATATTTGCCGCTCTTCGTGGTTTTAGAATGAGCATATGGCATATGATCAATATGATCACACCTGGCATCAAAATTGGAAATGGCTCCTGATTGGCCAGGAACGCAATCACCAACCGTTTCCTTCATTTCATTGGTTTAAAGGCAGTGGCCATGCAGCCATGGCATGATCGAAAAAACAATTGAAATTTAATCTTAAATTCTCTTCAAAAAAGAGTTAGGGTAAGCGGTCCTGATCATTGATGATGGAAGACACGGACCTGCATAGTCGATAGTACTACTCATACAACTACGACTATAATAAATAAAATAATTAAAAAAAATGTAATCATTGTTATTATGATTTCTATTAATAATAGATCAATAATATTTGACACACAAAAGATAATTATTTTTATTTATTTATTTTTTACATGTATTCAGCACAGTGTAGCCAACACAATGAGAAAGGGGAGAAGGTGTATTACATGTACAATAACTACTCCAAAGACCACTCAGTAACTGGTCAAAACAACAGGCAGTTGACAGGACAGGACAGATGTTATTATGATTTCTGTTATTAATATTGATCAATAACATTGGATATGCAAACTATTATGGCTTCTCACCTTAGGTGATTCTGCTAACACAGTGAGAAATGCGAAAAGTTGTATTAAAAATAAATACAAACAAACACTCCACAGATCACTCAACTGGTCCAAACAACAGAACAGATCACAGAGGAGGTGGTCAGGACCAGGTCAGGACCAGTAATTTTAGTGCCCTTTGTGCCAGTAAGAAGCTGGTCATGACCATTGTGCCACTGGTCGTGACCAGTGTCTTTAGCTCCCCTAGTGGTTGTGACCAGCTGGTCCATGCCAGAGACCAGCTGGTCCTGAACACACAGATCTTCATAATCAATAATAACAATAATAATCCTAATACATCCGATATAGTGTATTTTATAGACAAAAGATTATGATCTCTGACATTCATCCAGCTAACAGTGCTGCCAAAACAACAGGAAAGGGGAGAAAATACTAAAGCCGCTTCACAGACCACAGGGACCACAGGGCAGACCACTGAGGAGCTGGTCGCGACCAGTGTCTCTAGCGCCCCTAGTGGTTGTGACCACTGGTCCGTGCCAGAGACCAGCTGGTCCTGAACACACGGATCTTCATAATCAATAATAATACCAATAATAATCATAATACATTGATATAGTGTATTTTATAGAGAAAAGATTATGATCTCTGACATTCATCCAGCTAACAGTGCTGCCAAAACAACAGGAAAGGGGAGAAAATACTAAAGCCGCTTCACAGACCACAGGGACCACAGGGCAGACCACTGAGGAGCTGGTCGCGACCAGTGTCTCTAGCGCCCCTAGTGGTTGTGACCACTGGTCCGTGCCAGAGACCAGCTGGTCCTGAACACACGGATCTTCATAATCAATAATAATACCAATAATAATCATAATACATTGATATAGTGTATTTTATAGAGAAAAGATTATGATCTCTGACATTCATCCAGCTAACAGTGCTGCCAAAACAACAGGAAAGGGGAGAAAATACTAAAGGCCAGCTTACAGACCACAAGGACCACAGGGCGCACCACTGAGGAGCTGGTCGCGACCAGTGTCTCTACTAGTGGTTGTTTGACCACTGGTCCGTGCGGAAAGACCACCTGGTCCGTACTAGAGACCAGCTGGTCCTGAAACACACGGATCTTCATAATCAATAATATACCAATAATAATCATAATACATTGATATAGTGTATTTTATAGACAAAAGATTATGATCTCTGACATTCATCCAGCTAACAGTGCTGCCAAAACAACAGGAAAGGGGAGAAAATACTAAAGCCGCTTCACAGACCACAGGGACCACAGGGCAGACCACTGAGGAGCTGGTCGCGACCAGTGTCTCTAGCGCCCCTAGTGGTTGTGACCACTGGTCCGTGCCAGAGACCAGCTGGTCCGTGCTAGAGACCAGCTGGTCCTGAACACACGGATCTTCATAATCAATAATAATACCAATAATAATCATAATACATTGATATAGTGTATTTTATAGACAAAAGATTATGATCTCTGACATTCATCCAGCTAACAGTGCTGCCAAAACAACAGGTGTTGTCCGCGAGGCCAGATGAAAACTCAAAAACAAAGAAATAGCAGAATCCATGTCATTTCTTGCTTTACAACATATATAGCATTGTCAGTATTAACAAGATAACCATATAATCACTTAGATAGATGTGTTTTGAAAAGCAAACTATATCATTGCTTAGAGTGTGTGTTGAAACCCCCCAAAAAATAACATATATCTTATATATTAATCTGTTTTTGCTCATATATTAATATGTTTTCTTACATATTTTTTGATTTTATTGTTCTAGAAAGAGTTTTCTTTGAGAAACAGTAAAGTGTAGGAAAGCACCTAGACAGATAAGAGCACAGGCAGGAGCTGCGGCCTTGACCGGTGCATGCAGCTGTGTGTGTGTGCGTCTTGAAGGCACATGTGTGGCCATACACAGCACATGAGCTGTAGAGTTCATGAAGTTCATTACTGTAACGTAATTTGTGAAGTGTTTCCTACATTACCTTACAAGGATAGGGAAGTACATATAATACGTCCCTTTTGATAACTTTGGGAGGAGTAAAATGTTTTTTGTGTATAAATATGAGTGTTTTTGCCTAGTAGCGGCCCCTTTCGGGTGAGCCCCTCTTTTGGGTCCCTTTTGGGTCCCTTTTGGGCTTCCTTCGGGCTCTTTTACCAAGTGCTTTACGTGGCATCGGGATACCATGAAGCCTTCTCCATCTACCCTTGCACTTTCTGTGTTTTGGGGAAGATTCATTATCACTCTCCCAGCTGGAGAGGGGTTCCCTTGTGCTCGCTGAGTGTAAGGGGAGGGAAAAAAGAAAAAGACTATCTCTGAGAAGCGGCCCCGAATACCTCTGTTATACAGAGGCCAAAAGTTCTTCTCTCTTAGTTTTTACCCAGACGCTATTTTCGCTGCGTTGTGGGGAAGATTTATTTACCCTCTTCGACATCGAAGAAGGAGATTACCTGCTCGTTTATGAGTGTGGGAGAGACAGGGCCAGGAGGAAAAGAGAAGCAGCCTTAAATACCTCTGTTAGAGCGGAGGCTTTATCTTTATTTTTATTTTAAGTTTTATGTTGTAAAGGACCACTTGCTTTTAATTTCTGCTTTTGTCACAAAATAATAAAAATCACCTGAGTCTGATTTTAGACTAGGGGAGCCAATCTTTGCCAGTTCTTTATTTTCTCTGGGATCGTACCGCCCTCTGTCAAGCGGGTGGGGTTCCCCCCCTTACGGGGGTTAGCGACTCCTCTTTAACCGCCCGTGGAGAGTTGCCTCCCGGCGGGGATCGACTTGGACACGCAGACCTCCTGTTATCTCCTCGTGGGAGTGCATTTCCCTATCCGCGCGGCCTGGTCAGAGCCTCTGAGCATCCCCCTCTCTCAGTCCGGCGACCAAGAAGGGCAAGGCGGGCATCCTTGAGAAGGAAGGGACCTCCGTGACCCTGGGAGGACGGCTGACAGACCGTAAGTACTAAAGAAAAATCATTGGTTTTAAAGATCCCCTCGGGCAGTGCTTGTCATATACAGGGGGATAAGAGCCCGTGTTTTTGGGGACGTCTGGTGTAGTGTGTATCTAACCTCTTGTCTGCCGCCCGGGTTCCCTGATCCGGCCGAGGGCTTCTCAACAAACGGGCGGTGTGTGTCTCTATAAACTAAAATTAATCAGGGAAGCGTCAAAAGCAACTCCTTTTTAGTATAGGTAAAAACATCCGCCCCGCTGACGGGCAACTGGCGTTCGTCCGTACGGCAAAAGAGGGCACTAGTAGGGCCGGGGGTTTGCTGAGGGGAAGGCAATAAAAAGGGGTTGGCTCGGCCACAGCGAGCGACGCGATGCCTCAGCGAACTGCCACACCGGTCGACACAGGAAAGGGGAGAAAATACTAAAGCCGCTTCACAGACCACAGGGACCACAGGGCAGACCACTGAGGAGCTGGTCGCGACCAGTGTCTCTAGCGCCCCTAGTGGTTGTGACCACTGGTCCCTGCCAGAGACCATGGTCCCGGGACAGACCACGGAATCGGCTACAACCCCTGCTGCACTGCAACTTAAATTGTTTTAAAAAGAGTTGATCCGATGTTGTGCTAGTCTTGCATAGCAAGATCTATCTGTGTATGTGGAGTATGGCTGCACGAGTCAACCTTCTGGGCAAGGGGTAAAACCATTCTGGCTTTTATGTATTTCTTTAAACCAATCACAGTTGTCTTGGGCAGTGTTAAGGTCCGCATTGCAGTAATGGTACCCAGCAAAATAGATAACGGAGATAGCGGAAGAGGGAAGATAGAATGCCCGATATGAATGTCGGGAAGTTTAAGTGGTGAACCATCCCTTTAAGATTTAAACACTGATAACATCTTTTGCCTACCAAACACTAAATGAGAACTGTGACTTCAAAAGTACAGTGCATGCATCTCACCTTCACAAAGGTACTCAAAAAAGGAGCCAATCTTTGCAAGTCCTTGGAATATGAGTTAAGTGTGCACCGTGGCGTTAAAATTTCACACTTCTCCTCCTTCTTCTTGTTCTTCTTTCCAAGAAGAAGCACTGGCTTGTATCCAATGGCATGGAGTTTCTCAAGCTGTAATGACAATTTTATGTATAAAAGAAATCGCAAAGAACTAAGCATATTAATTATTAAGAAAACCTAGCATTATAGATGACAGCATCGGGGTTAATGTCATTCAGGATGATTTTAACTTCATGGTGAGTTTAGCTTTTGTATAATTGCATGATTCTATATAGACAAACAGCAGCAGAAAAATGTAATCTGTTATACACACTTTTCCAAGCTGGAGTTGCTTTGATGGAGTTTGAACAACCACATCTCAACCTCAATAAGCTCTACTCAGTTTGCGACTTTTAACTCAGCATTACCTTAAAATATTTACATATGGGTGCCCAGATAGCTCAGTTGGTAGAGCGGGCGCCCATATATAGAGGTTTACTCATCGACGTGGTGGGCCTGGGTTTGAGTCCAACCTGCGGCCCTTTTCTGCATGTCTTTCCCCCTCTCTCTCCCCTTTCATTTATTTGGCTGTCCTGTCAATAAAGGCCTAAAAATGCCCAAAAAATAATCTTAAAAAAAAAAATGTAAGTATAGGTACAAAAAACTTTTTTCACATTTGTTGCACAGGCACCATCATAAATTTAAAAGTGTAACTGCTGTGCAACTGAACAAACTGACAATCTATAGATGTATTTATAATAGGCCAGGACCTTTGTGATTCTGACTGGATGGGTAAATGCTGGAAATTTACAGTTGAGATGGAGTAGTTTTCTAATTGTTCATCCACAAAAAAATGGGATTACCATATTGCACCTGTGATTCTGTCATAACGTAGGTCAGTATTCTTTATAAACTTGCAGTGACATGCTCACTTAATCACAAATTGTAACACTGAATTTATTTCCTATATTATGTGGACAGTTGAAGGAAAAATAAAAAATTTACATACCAGGATAATAGCTTCATCCTTAATGGATGCAACATTGTGGTATTTCTGACAGCCAGCCACCCACTCCTCTCGCTTCTGATCAAACTTCTGTAGCTTCTTTTTTAGATGCTGCTTCACAGGCTGCTCCTTTTTGCAATGGACACAGATTTTCTGTGCGCAGGATAAAATGCCCTGACAGAAGGGACACACCTTCTGGGTTGAACCCCGTGGCATTTTGACTAACACAGTCAAAATGACTGACACACAGACAAGTTAACAGAAATAGTTATCGAGAAAAAGATTGAGAAATTAATAAAGACTAAGAGATAGACACAAGATGGAGATACAGATTAAAGTAAGAGATGGAAAGAGGTTGGCTCTTAAAAGTGCCTTTGTTTTAAATAAATCAGGACAGGGAAGTTGGGTAGTTGGGTTGAATGAATATACAGGTGCTGTTAAGTTAAGTTAATCACGTAATGTAGTCTTGCTATGTTTATATTGACAGGATACATTTATATTGAAATGAAAGGATACAAGTCTTGTCATAAATACTTAAGACAAATAGAAATTTACGTTTATTTCTAATTCCTGTAACACATGTTCAAAGGCGCGTAACCGCGCGTAACACGCATGAAGGGATTTAAAGGTCTTTGCAGTAGCTAGGCCTAGCTAGTAATGTTATTACTCATACATTACTGTGTGCATGAACCTAAGTGACAAAGTCAAGCGGAGCTCACAGTTCACCGATACATCCAAATTTGTATATGCGTTTTGAAGACATTTAACGTTATATGATAAAACTAGTAACGTTAACTATAACGTTAGCTAGTGTTAGCTGATGTTGGTTTAAGCTAACGTTAGCCAGCCACCAATCTTGCAGCTTTTTTTCTTTCTTTGCAGATAATCTTGAAACCAACAGTCAAACTCTAAATCGTTGCCCTAATATGTAAATAATGTGATTAATCGTAAAGAAAGGCATGAATTATAACATTTAAGCAAAACATGCAGCAAAATATTATGAGTCACGGCTTGCCTGTTGAGTGGTTTAATCGCAATGAGGAAAAAAACGGTGGAAGTTGCAAAACAAGCTTTCGCCGCCGGGCGGTGCTGCGGGTAATTTAGATTAATGCAAGTCTACAGTGTCAGCCTTACCTGAAATAAACACGTTTATTCCTAACTTCAAAACATAATACACAACGTTTCATAAATAAATCAATATTATATTATGTATTAATTAATTTATTTATTTATTTCGGATGCGCTGTGCTGTACATCACTTCCTGGGAGCGATCTAGACTGGATCTTAAATTATGGGAAAAACTAAGCAAATGTAATAATTCTATGGAAATTACATGGACATAATAACATTAAAATAAGTAAATAAAACCATGATAGCATCTCGTGAATATACATGTTGATTCAAGCGTTATGGTCCTAAAATAGCAATAACAACAATAAAGAAATACATCTTTCTTGTTATTAAAATGGACAGATGTAGGCCTAATGACAATACAATAAATACATAAACCTATGAAAACATTTCGTAAATAAATGCTGAATAAAGTAGCAGTTGTAGTTGCTAAATCATAACAAAGCCATGTGGCTTCAGCCCCGACTGAAAGACTGAGAAAAAAACGTCGTGGAAACACGAAATAATGCTTCCAATTGAATTACATTAGTTAGGAAAATGTCCTCTCCAACACGTAAAAACCGAGAAAAACGTGTCCAAGTACACAAATCAATAGATTAAATAACGTGACAATTACACAAACTGCCATGAGACTGGGTTGGTGATTTTGTATTCAGGTTAACCTAAAAAGTAGTCTGAATTCAATGGAAGTACATTTTCAATATAAATGCTGCCTTCCACTCTCTGTGTGTTGGCTTTCTATACCTCCCTTCGCTTCGAGAAACAACAACAAACTTCTAGCTTGTAGCTTGTAGTTTGTAGCTGGCAATACACAATACATAATTACATATATGTAATTATTTCATTATCTTTTTATTGTTTCTTTATGTTGATGCATTCAGATTCTGTTGCAGAGCTTCTGATTTCAGAGTCATTGGAGCCAAAGTGTTCCAGTTCACGCGGAGCCTGTCTTGTAAGAAACCTCTGGAGCCAGAAGGTGAGGAGTCCAACTTCTGCCGATGCCTGACCACCTTGGACCTGGTGGGTCTGGGTGTCGGCAGCACACTTGGAGCTGCTGTCTACGTGCTATCACGAGAGGTGGCCAGGGAAGTGGCCGGGCCCAGCATAATCCTCTCCTTCCTGGTTGCAGCGTTTGCTTCGGTCTTTGCTGGGTTGTGTTATGCTGAGTTTGGAGCCCAGGTGCCCAAGACGGGCTCAGCTTACCTTTACAGTTATGTGGCTGTAGGAGAGGTGTTGGCATTTGTGACTGGCTGGAACCTGCTGCTCATTGGTAAGTAAAACACACAATAATGAAGAAGTTGTTCAGGCCAATATGTTGTGGCTTTAGTCTATTGTTAAGAAAACTTTTTGAGTTTAAAGAAAAGTCCAGATTTCCCCCTTATTTTAGCAATGCCCCAGACATTAACTATGCATTTTCTGTATTGATATGACAAAATTATTATCCACACACAGTGGGCTGGGATTGCCTGGGCTGAACTACCTCCGTTTATTTTTTTATTTTTTTTCACAGCCACATTAACATGCACGCACTGCAGGACCGGCAGTCAAAACAAATTGCGAAGCTCAGATTGCAACACGCACAGAGGGAGTGCGCCTTCATTTTCTGCTCAGGATGCCATTACTCCACTTTATCTTTATATTTGCTGCTATATTAATGTTTTCAATATCCAGTAAGCCTACAGCCCCTTATGTAAAAGTAATAATACCACGCTGTGAAAATACTCCACTACAAGTAAAAGTCCTGCTTTCAAAACCTTACTTAAAGATATATTAAGCTTTTTATAAAAAAATAAATAAATAAATAAATACAATGTATAGACTCAGACAAACCCAATCCCTCTCAATCAACACTCATGACCCACTAGAAGTGTGTGGTGGTGTCGGTATAGACCAGTGACAACATTACCCAAGAAAGGCAAAGGGAAATTTAGTCCTTTTTATATCTAGCAACAACAGCTAACTAGCCAGTTAGCATGTCTGCTAAAACAGTGTCTTGAGCAACTACATTTAAAATATCTTTTTCCAAAGTCTGATGCTTATGCCGGGTCTTCAGACCTGTGAGTTTGTCCACCAGGTAAGGTGACATTCCAGCGGAGCCTCTGCAAAACAAGTCCTACATCTTTTCTGCTCAGCAGGGCGCCCAAGAATATATCCAAATTGAATGGATATGTTGTGATATTGTAAGTGCACAATATTTTAATTCTCAACCAACCAACTCTGTAATCCATATACATCCCATATACAGTAACATGAACCTGGTATTAGACAAATTTAGCTCAAGAACTGTGTTGGAAGGTTTTGATTGTTACATTTTCTAATTGTCAATTTTTTGAGGAGACAATGGTCCGAGAGCTCTGATAAAGCAAAGCCAATAAGTAGTAAAAAAAAAGCCAAATCAAAATGTCTATATCCTTTTTTTTCTTCTTCTCAGGGACATCTAGTGTAGCGGTAGCCTGGAATGGGACCTTTGATGACCTGATAGACAATATTATTGCTAAAACTCTGGAAAAACATACACCAATGGACTCACCTGGTTTGGCTCCATACCTAGACTTCTTTGCTGCTGGGCTCATTATGCTGCTCGCTGGTAATATCTGTGATTTTTATGTGAAAGTTAAGGATATAAGATGCAGAATATTCCACAAGCTGAAATTCTAAAAATTGTACACTTTATTTTTTTAAATGTCAGGCATTCTTGCGCATGGTGTGAAGCAGTCACCAGTCGTGAACCCAGTTTTTACTGCAGTTAATGTAGCTGTATTGGTTTTTATCATCATCGCTGGCTTTATAAAAGGAGACCTCACAACTGGTACATCAGTCAGGAGACTATCCTGAATGCAACTCTACACATGGAGTAAGATTTCTCCTTTTACACTTGTACTTATTTGGGATTCAAATTATTATCATTCTCTTATGTACTTAAATGTTCAGCTCATCTACATTACAAAAAATATGTTCTCACCTACATCTAGTTAAGGTCTTCTAGGGTCTACTCAGTTCCTAGAAACCCGACCTGGGTCGTGAGTCAGACCAAGTCAATTTTATATTCAGTCTAATCAGGTTTGACTATTGCTGCAGTTCTTATGGTCATTGTAGTGCTGGGCGGTAAGACCAAGAAGTTGTATCGTGTGTGTGTGTGTGTGTGTGTGTGTGTGTGTGTGTGTGTGTGTGTGTGTGTGTGTGTGTGTGTGTGTGTGTGTGAGTGAATGTAAACTCTGCAGAGATGTTCCCAGAAGATACTTTATAAAGCTCTGTGTGTACTTCTTGAAGCTATAAACGTGATCTGATCTCTGGCTTGTGTTTGTAGTTCAGATCTGCAGCACATAGACACACACAAACCATGGACTATCACCGTGGAGAGTGGGGATCACATTCAGAAACAGCATCTCTGAGCTGGTGAGTGACGTCATGGTGCCCTCTGGTGACATCAGCAGGAACTACAAGCAGAGCGTCACCAGAAATATTCACACATTAAAACATGTTTACAGCTTTTATTAGTTTCATTTCTATGTTTTTATCTTACACACTCACCACACTTTTTAAATTACATTTTATGTATTTATTTGGTAATACTTAATCAATAAACACTTAACTTCTGTGTACTCTCAACATGCCATCCTCTGTTATAATCAAAACATACTTTAGATTTAAAAACAGCTCTATTACATGTGCTTTTGGTACGTTTAATGGATTTTTCTAGCCTGGTTGACACCAGACCCTTGTCAGTTGTAACTGACAAGGGTCTGGGGAAGGTTCATTGACAGTTCGTTTCCAAAAGGCCGTCATCAACGGACGCCGCTCAAAAGACTCTGGGCGCAATTTGATAGTCCTTCAACCAATCAGACCATCCAGGTGACGTAGCAGTGACGGGTTCGGTGGCCGTGTCATGTTGAATGTAAACAAAAAGCTGCTTGCTGTCGCTGCGCTATCGTCATCGTGTAAAGCCCACCTCAGCGGTTGTGATTGGTGCCTCGATTTTGGGGACATTGGAAATGGGTTTGAATGGGCTCTTGGCCAGACTGACTTGCAGGGCAAATCTCAAATTTGCAAGAAGTGCGTCAGGGTTTACCCAGGCTAGGATTTTTCTGCATTTTAGTGAAATGATTTTACTAGCTATTACTGCTTGCTTTAGGTGTTAAATATTTGAGCAGTGTCAGTGGCCGCTGGGCCTTTGTGTGTGTGTGGTGACGTGTGTGTTAAGCCCCTGCTGCTTGGCTGGAATTTGTGGGGAGGCCTGTTGATCGCTGATTGTGTTATTTGTGTTTTTGATTGCTTTGTGGTCACCGTATGAGTAAATATGAGCAGCTGTTGTGGGTTTGTTTTGGTTTCTTTGGTAATTCCATTCATTTTGACTATATGGGATGCAGCATCCTGTCATACTGCGTGAAAGAGATGGCTTCAGTCAGTGTGTGTTCATGTCTCTGCAGTAGTGTATTAGGTGTCTCTAGGTGTTGAGCCTTGTGTTAAATCACACAGTAATGTCCTAGTGTCATGGTTCTTGAGTGATTTAACTTCTGTAGGATAGTACTGAAGGCCCAGTTGTAAAATACACGGCCCACCACTGCTGTAGATAATCTCTCTTTTTTTTTTTTTTTTTTTTTTTCTCTCTCTCTCTCTCTCTCTCTCTCACGTGGGCTTAAAGAAGTCTCTTGTCACTTCCGGTTTGGTGATGTAGGTGAGAGACGTAGGGTGAAGGGGCTCCCGGTCAACTTTCTTAATAACTTTAATAATCAAAGTTTTACACACATATTAAGCGTAGCACCAGTGTAAATATAGCTGTTGAACTCTTGTGGTGGCAAATTTTATTTTAATCATTTGTTTAATGATATTGACCATTTGTTTAAAGATTGTTTTAAATCTCCACAAAATCCTGTTCCTTCCTGTAGACTTAAAGGCACCAGTGAGAGAGCTGGCCTTGTAGACTGTTATTTGCTGTAGAAGTTATTTTCGCTAAAGAATTGCAGCTCCTCATTTGTTTATTTCTCGCAGATAAAGTGAAGAAGGCTATAACACTGTCCGAACTGTATCTCTTTCTGTCTCCTGAGATAAGCAGGTGTTTGTCTAATGTAGGAGACACAGGAGCAGAATGGAAAGTTGTAGAATTATCTGACTGTCTATGGTATTTTTTTGAAAAGTGCCAGCATGCTAAAGATATTTGGAGAGGGGTGGCTTTAAGGGAGTCTCTTCACTATAAGATGTTTTGATTTTTAGGTTTCTAGTTAGAAAGACATTTT
Source organism: Perca fluviatilis (assembly GCF_010015445.1). Classification (NCBI taxonomy): domain Eukaryota; kingdom Metazoa; phylum Chordata; class Actinopteri; order Perciformes; family Percidae; genus Perca; species Perca fluviatilis. The sequence goes on along the minus strand of NC_053130.1, from coordinate 32,643,724 downwards.
CAGTTGTGCTGCGTGTACCTTTGGAACTGTGTTTCTCCATTTGCAAATGTAAATAAATACTCAAAGACCAAACTTTGGTTTAATTCTCAAACAGTCTCTATTCATTTTCATTTTTATAATTTATATCACTAAAGACCAAACTTTGGTTTAATTCTCAAACAGTCTCTATTCGTTTTCATTTTTATAATTTATATCACTAAAACTCTGCTGCTTCAAGGAAAACTTCCACCACATTTTGGCATTGTCTAGCAGGACGGTTGAGTTAACAGAGAAAAAGAGCTCCGTGAGTCGCTGATGACTGGCTATCCAGGGATCAAAAATCACCTGCCTCATACCTCTAAACCTTTAAAAGGTTTTTCAGAGAGAAGAGGGTTAGGACCGCGGAGCGCTCTTGACTGTTTTCCACTCCGTTAAAAACAAACAGGAAGAAATTTCAAGCAGCACGGTAAGATAAAATTGATTAATTACAATTGGATTGCGAATTCAAGGTTTTGAACAAACATTCTAAACATGCAACCATTGCTAAACAAATTAAGTAATGAATAATTGGCGAAATCATTCTCTTAACTAAAGAGAATAAATAAAACTAGTTCTGACTTTTGGGAAGTGAGTAATTTGATATGTGTTGTGGGTCATTTTGGGTAACAAAGGTATAATTGAGGTTATGAATGACATCTTTTGGCAGACACGGACATATTTCTGATTAATTCTCTGATGCTGGCGGGACAATTGATTGACGGACAAGACCAGTAAGAGAACTGGCAAAACAGTAGGCAAGGCCTAAAATTAATCTACGAAACTGATAGCACGTTTCCTGATTAAAGAGGCGGACTGCAGTGTAAATAAAATAGTTAACTATTTAAGAGATTTTGACTGCAGGGTCGCACCGGGTTTTTCATACAAGTTTCCCGAACAAAAACAAATAGTCTATACTCTAAACGAGTTCTGGACAGCCTGCGGGACGGTCTGGGTTGTAACGATACTCTAAGAGAGCCTCTTGATTATTTAGAGACAGACTGCAACAAGGCAAAACATACTAAATAGGTCGAGTTATTTGACTATTAAGTTGATTTTGTCCGCAGGGCTGTACGCGGGATTTCACGAAAGTTACCCGAATAACTAACCTCGTGGTGTGGTGACGATCACATCGACCAAGACATAGTATACTATAAGGTCCAAGGGTCAATCATGGAAGAAGAAATTCCCCGTCCCAGTGAAGCATCTGGACCCATTGTGGGTGAATGACTCATAAATATGGACCGGAATGTTTGCGATGTCTGTCATACTGGTCAAAAAGCTTTGGCTTTCCGCCAAATGGATCTTTGTGTACAAAGACACTGAGAATGTTAAAGCAAGATTTTAGAAGAAGTAGAAAGAAAATTTATGGGAAAATCAATAATTAAGACAGAGGATTTAAAGCTACTGAGTACAGGAAAAACAAAGAATGTTTTAAAATATAGATAAAATAGTGATTCAGGGAAGAATGCAAAAACACACATGCACCAATAACCTCCTCATCAGTTCTAACCAAAGCCCATGTTCTGAGCTTTCTCTAAAAATCAGGATGACGAGCTGGAGAAACGGAGGGACACAGACTCAACTCTCGGACAGGACCGACAGCATCCGTCACACCTGCATCGGGTGGAAAGACCAACGAGTACGTAAGAAAACCATGTTTGAAGCGTTTGTCTGCATGTTACAACAGGCTGGTGGGCAACATATGGAGCGCGGACCCGAAAAAGGCTGCTCCCACAAAGGACGTGGTCGAGTCAGAAGAGGCCAAGGCGGGTACTGTGGGCAAAATGGTGAGCCCTGCAACCCAGACCAGTGTTAGTACTGCAAGGACTTTGGACATCGGGTAGGTAACTGCCCGAAGAAAAAGCAAAAAAACCTCAGACAAAGAACAACACCTGTCCCTCTGTTTGACTGAGTCCAAAAGCTGATGAGGAAGGTAGTGCTGACACACACACACACACTCGCTTCATGCAATGAAAAAAAGGCTTTGCACTGATACACTGTTTTTGCTATTAGGGACAATTGATAGGTTAGAAAGTTCTGAAAAATAATCTATTCAGTTAAACCATTATAGTATGTTATCTTCTGAAAACTACAAGAAAAATGCCTACTACTGAGTGTAAAGTTTAAGGGGTTCCACTCACATAATTTGATTATTAGAGCTATAGATTTGACACTGAAGATTATTTGGTCATTTTATTTGGTCAATTGGGGTTACAGGTCAAACAGTAAGAGAACAATTCTCTGTTCCTCTCTCCTGTACATGGGAAAAACAATTCTTGGTGTATGATTATGTCCACTTATTTGGTTTAGGTAGTGTTTTAAAGGGGTGATAGAATGCAAAACCGATTTTACCCTGTCATAGTTGAATAACGACAGTTCGGTGGGTAAATAGGACATACATAGAAGCTAAAAATCCCATTGACACCCCTTTACTATGAAAATCTCATATTTTGAAACTGCCGCTGAAAACGGGCGAATCCCAACAAAGCTGGAAGTTGACGTCAACCTCCCAAAAACCGGAACCGTTGTCAGCCCATGGGTGTATTAAGAGAACGGTCACACCCCAACATTTACATAGGCTACACAACTGACCTGAGATCAGGTAGTTTTCTGAATCTAGCTAGGTTACGCAGATCTCTGCTATTCCATTACAAAATTCACTTCTGAAACTTTTTTATGCGAGAAATCAACCATATAAAGCTCAAATATGGGCCGCTTTACGAAAATGGATGGCTAATTGTGGAATTTTCTCCGACCCGCGGTCGGAGTTTAGTGCCGGTGTTAGTGCTGCCTGGGTTGCTACATCGCCGCCCTGACCGCAGTGTCAGCGAGCTTGTTACGCCCGCAATCTTTTACCGCAGCCCGCAGGTTCCAGTTAATCTTATAATGGGTATGTGTGTTGAGTTATTTAAACAAACAATCGGGGAAATAAACGCCTCTTGTCCGTGAGTCTCATTGATAGAGCCGCGGTGAGATGGAGTCCATCAATGACAGCTAGCTAGCCTCCTCCTAACTCTGACATTCACAAAAATACATTCAATTGAAATCCGAAATCGGACAAGTGTTAGCTAAGCTTTGTAAGACCTTGAGGAACCTATAATATTCATGCCGTGACGAAATTCAAACTGTAAATATAATTTAGTTATGGCGAAAGTGTAGCTAGCTAGCTGCGGTATTTCCCCATTGTAATGAATGGGACATATAGCAAGCAGCTGCTCCACCTACAAAGACGCCTTGCGTTCATAAAAATACCTTAAAATCAAATCGGACACAATGGTTAGCTTTATAATACATTGGGGAATGATGTTATATAAGTGGCGTGACGAAATTCAAACTGTAAATATAATTTAGTTATGACGAAAGTGTAGCTAGCTAGCTGCGGTATTTCCCCATTGTAATGAATGGGACATATAGCAAGCAGCTGCTCGTCCTACAAAGACGCCTTGCGTTCATAAAAATGCCTTAAAATCAAATCGGACACAACGGTTAGCTTCATAAGACATTGGGGAATGATGTTATATAAGTGGCGTGACGAAATTCAAACCGTAAATATATTAGTTATGCCGGCAGCTGGCCGCGGAGCCCCGTAGTGCAGTATCCACAAAGGGTGACTTTGCGCTGGGTATGGAGCCCAGCAGGCTGCCGCTTTCTCGTCAGACTGTGTGGAGCTCCTAAAGTCCGACACGTCTTACCAAATTTGCAATTAGCCATCAATTTTTGTAAAACGGCCCATATTTCAGCTTTATATAGTTGATTTCTCCGCAAAAAGTCTCAGAAGTGAATTTGGTAATGAAACATTGCAGTGTCTGGAATATGAGATTCTGTCGCTTCTCTCTAATGTATGTGTATTGGGGATTCGCTCAACCAATCAGCGGGCGTCTCTAATGTCTGCGGTATGGCAAGTCGCTCAACCAATCAGCGCGCAGCTCATCTAAATATTCATGACCATACCATATTTGGAAGAAAAGCTCTTGTTACAAATAGGGCCAAAACACAGGGATGCATAAGGGCCAGTAAAATATCAACCAGGCCATTTTCAGCCCAACCAATGTTACATACCCCATTAGGAGACCATAAGGAACAGTGTGAAATACCCTATACACTGTAAAAAAGTACAGACCCATTTAGTTATGTCCACTTATTTCTTATTTTTAACTGAACACGCTTATACAAGTTTTGGATTTTGAACTCAACTTTATGAGTTTTTGAAAGTTAAACTTGCATTTATTCATTGGGTCCACTATTTAAATTTTTTATCAGATATGTATGTGTTGATTGAACTTGGGTATGTAAGTTATCAGTTGAAAAAGAAAGTGTGTGTGTTGCAACAAAAAATGGTTGCCTTTCGATTTTAAAATAACCTGTCTTCACAGCATAGTTAAAGCATGGACAGAATAAATTGATTATACACCGCAGATAAGTGATGTAGCCTATGCAAATTTCTACTAAAATATAACAAGTGTTGTGGCAAACAACAAAGCACTAGTGGGAGGAGGGAGTACCTGTCAAAGGCTTGTGAATTGTGAATTTGGCATTTCACTCTTCTCATATTGAAATGTACTTGAAAAGTACTTTTCAAAAGTCAAACAGCTCCGCCCACATTTAGCCCAACCCCAATCTACATACTGCAGTCAGGTGCAATTGGTTCATTGGCTGGTCAATTCCCATGATGCAAGGCGGTAAATAGAGTTGTGTTAAAATTTGCTGAAAAGTTTGCAATTTGTTCGGAATTGTTTGTTTGAATTCCGTTTATTAAACGTGTGCTTGAATGTAGTGTTTTGTTGCCTGGTAATTGTCATTGTTGTGCTGGTTTACATTTGTAACCATGAGTTAAGTGACTGTTATGTTTGATAAGAAGAGCTGGAGTATTGCAGCATTAGACTTTAAGCAGTAATAGGCTTTCTTCAGCTATTAATCTGCAGTGTGTCACTTCATTAGCACAAGTGATGCAAGATCAGAGGCTTTAGAGGGACCACTATTTTGCATGGGGCCCTGGGGCGGCTGCACCCAAGCACCCACACTATCTCCACTATAAATGTGGTTATGTTATTGTAACTTTAAACCGTGAGTTGTAATAAAGCAGAAAAGTATGTCTGTTATACTAGGCAAGGAAGGTTTCTTGCATTATTAAAGAAAGTAATTTATTTGTTTTAACTTAAAGTATGAAGTTAAACTAAGTAATTAAAAGTTAAATCAACTAAAATAACAACTTTAACAAAACTAGAACACTGTAGTTACATCACCCTCATTAACTTTAATTTCTAAGTTGAAACAAAAGCAGTCTTCAAGGCTGAAGGTGAACTTTCATTTCCAAGTTAAACTACCATGAAATTTATTACAGTGTGTGATCTTTTAGTAAAAACATTAGTCTGCTTAAGTTGAAAGTATAAGTTCAATTGCTGCCTTAAAAACATGAGTACACCTAACTTGAAAAGACAATTGGTATGAATACAGTTAGTTGAAATTAAATGTAAAATTGTATGTTTGTTTAACAAAAGGAAGCAAGTTTCCTTGAATATACAATGTAAGATAGATGGTTGTTTTAACTCACAGTATCAAGTTCTAACAATAAATTATTATTAATTAAACATCTTCTCTAACTTACCTTCGTGAGTTGAAATAGCATACAATTGTATTTTTGCTTGACAAGAGGAAGCAAGTTTCCTTGAGTGGACAATGTAGTATTGATAGTTGTTTTAAATCACAGTATCAAGTTCAAACAATAAATGATCATTAATTAAACATATTCTATAATCTAACTTTGTGGGTTGAAACAACACTATTCTTAATGTTGGCTTTACTCACATTTTTAAGGCAGCAATTGAACTTAAATTTTTAAGTAGAACCACCCTGATAATTTTTACAGTGTATAATCATTCTATCACCCCTTTAATGTGCACTTTTAACATTGGTTTAACCTCAACACCTGACGGATTGAGAATTTCTCGTAATGATGCAACTGACGTAACCACTTTTGTTAATTACAGTGTGGCTAAAATGACCTCACTAAGGCGGTGTCTGTAATTAGCCCTGCCTCTGACTGCATGAAACCTGACAACCAATAAGCGTTCGTGAATATGAAACTGGCTCTGCAGTCTCCCCCGATGCTGGGACTGCCAGATCCCTAAAAACAGTTTATACAAAAGCCCTATTCGCACGGCATAAGTATTACCTGGTGACCTCCAGTCATTTGTAATAATTGCGGAGGTTGTCTGTGATCTTAATCCCGTGCGAATTGGTCATGTCTGTAATTTGTAAAGTAATAATTCCCCCGCAAATGACCTACCATATTTTGCTGAAAACGGAGGTCCTGTGATAATATTAGTCCCGTGCGAATCGGCATCTCTGATTTGTCTAGGATTTGGCGGGGCTTTTTTTGTTTTTTCAAGGTATCTATTTCCTTCTTTTGCGCCTTTTTATCCATCTTTCGCGAAGAATGGAGGGTGCGTTGGAGTGTTTTGACAGTGTTTTGGGTGCTGGGTCATGTCGCTATACATCATATACAATGTGCAGAAAGAGAAAGATGAAAATCACCACAAGTGCGAAGACAAAAAGAATGATTAGATGGCGATGGATGACATGTATAGCAGCATGCGGTAATTATATTTTTTATGTTTGTATCATACATCTAGAGATAACGACAAGACATCTCCAAGCCATAGGCGCCGATTTATGTTTTCCTACGTGGGTGCTCACGGGCGCACGCCCTTTAAAAAAAAAAAGTAGTCAAAAAATGTTTGCATTTCAGAACCTTAGGAAATGGACAGCGGCCGACACAGACACACGCGCCTATTAACTCGATAATAAAGGACAGCGCCACTTCTCACAAATGCAGATAGGATTGGAGATGAAAAATGTAACTGACACGTAACCGCGATCAGCTGGGAAATATAGAATCAATGCCACCGCTCCACTTAGCACCAACTCCAATGTTTAATTTTAAATGAATGTAGCCTACTGGCAGTCTGGCACACGTGTGTGCTCAGTATTTTCCGTGGGTGATCAAGCTCTGGAGCACCCACAGTATCGGCGTCTATGCTCCAAGCAATAGCTTATCAAAAATAATGCACAATCAAGCGAGGGGGCTCACTTCATAATTAGAGGTTAATGTTACAAATAAATCAAGCGTAAAGCTTGAGCTAATAGATTTTAACCTGGTGAAATGTTTTGTTTTATCCATCTAACCGGACCCTGCTTGACACCACCCGGAGAAAAAAGTGAGAGAAAGAAAAAAGAGAGGTCGCAGTTCGGACGATGACTGACTACCCGGTTGAGATTGTGTGCGTGTGTGTCCTCGAGATCTGACCACACACAAACACACATAGCAGAGCTACCCACACCCATGTTTCTACTGTTGCTTAATGTCAGTAAATTCGAGTAAAATCACAGGCTTTGCTTATCCCGTTCAAATGCGCCAGATGAAAATCAGACGTGGGTGGGTAATTTATAATTCACACGAGGTCCCTAGATAATACTTATCCCGTGCGAATAGGGCTAAACATACACGTACATATACATGCTTGCAATGAAGACATGTTTTTTTGCACGCTACAAACACCCTACACGATAGACAGATAAAATTAGACGCAAATACTGCACATTGAATAGAAACGACTTTTGGAAAATAGCTTAATTTATTCAATGTATTTATCTTATGTGTATACAAATTGCCTACCATGGTGCTAATTATACAAGGGAAGAAAATTAAATTTTTAGTTGATTCAGGAGCAACAATTTGGTTTTAGTGAAGATCTTTGTTCTTCAATCAGATGCTCTCTGGTAAACTAGTTTTTCCTTAGAGAAGTGATTAGTAGAATGGTGATCCCAGAAAAGTTCACCATTCTTATGATTTGTGTGTATTCAGATACTTAGGATCCTGAACTAGATAAGAAAGTAAAATGTTCATTGTTTCTTTTTTTTCCCTTCCATCTGAGTGTCCTGTAAATTTATTAGGCAGAGATTTGAAAATGTCTATGTGAAATCGAAGTCATTCTTTCACCCACGGGTCTTAGGAATGTTTATTTTTCTGCCCATTGGCTTTATAGTTGTGCGGCTTGATAAAAATCACTCTTTGGCTGACATATATATTTTTTTTGTTTCAGCCTAAAAGTACGTATTTGTTTACAAATTGTAATGGAACACGTACCATGTCAGTCTGTTAATCTCCTGATTACCATAACATAAATTGGGACACCTGTAGTTAAGTTTAAGGAATCACAAATATTACATGCATTCCCTTTTTGTCAGTTTTCTTTTGTCTACTGGCATATACCCATGTCCAGTGGCTGTTTCCTTGACTGATAAACTAAATAAGTTTTTCAGAAATTCTAACTCAAAAGCTCACATTCATGTTTCTTTGTCTCCAACAGAAGAGGAGACAGACCTAGGACACCTTGTGACTATTTGTAAAAATTGACTGACTGGACTGAAATTACTGATAATGTGTTTATTTGTCTTTATCAACAGGAGACTATAGAAAACCCATACAACAGCGTATGCCTTGTATTCACAGTGTTCACATATTCAGAGAACCTGTGCCTACAATAGATGCATATTCACACGGTAAAAACGACATTTTTATCTACTGATGTTTCACCACACTTTTGTCTCAGGCATGGCGTTATCTCTGGGCAAAACACACAAATGTGACGTGGATTGATTGACAAATTGTCAACCTGTAGTCATCAAGCTTCGTTCGGACTACAGGCCCCAGAAAACATCAGTACACGCTAAAACAGGAAGTAATCGACAGAAATCCGACCGTGTTTTTAACTCTTTATTGACGGATGGGGTTTATAGTTCCGTGTTTAGATTCTCCAGCACGTACACCTATTTTCTCAAGTAACATAAATAAGAAAAATCATTTTTTATTATGAATGTTAAAGTTTTGTTTTATTCAGGACCTTCAAGCAGTAAATGCAGTGGGTCCATGCTCGAGCACCTAATGTCTCCCACAGCTAAAAACAACATTCTGCAGGGAATGTTAAATGTTTTGATTCTCTGTTGTCTCTAACGTTTTTCTTTTCTCAGTGTTCCAGTAGAAAAGTATGAGAGGCCGTATAGGAGGTAATTCATACTTCTGTCTTACACACACTATCATAATCTTGCATATACACCACTATACTCATACACACACACTATTATAATCATTTTACATGTATTTATGAGAGGGTATAGTTGTGTATGTGAGAGAGTATAGTAGTGTGTGTGTGAGAGTATAGTAGTGTATGTGAGAGAGTATAGTAGTGTGTGTGTGAGAGTATAGTAGTGTATGTGAGAGAGTATAGTAGTGTGTGTGTGAGAGTATAGTAGTGTATGTGAGAGAGTATAGTAGTGTATGTGAGAGAGTATAGTAGTGTATGTGAGAGAGTATAGTAGTATATGTGAGAGAGTATAGTAGTGTGTGTGAGAGAGTATAGTAGTGTGTGTGAGAGAGTATAGTAGTATATGTGAGAGAGTATAGTAGTGTGTGTGAGAGAGTATAGTAGTGTATGTGAGAGAGTATAGTAGTGTGTGTGAGAGTATAGTTGAAAAGGAAGTTGGTTTGATCAATCAGGAAGACAGTTTAAATTCTCACTTCCTCATTGGCTAAAGGGGCCATTTTAAATTATCATTATCTGGTGGGCTTGCTGCTTTGAAAGTACAGCTAGCACCAACTCAGAGGAACAAGGAACATTTAAATCAAGCAGCAGAAACTTTAAGGAAAAAAACAACCTTTTTGGACAAAAACATTTATTCTTATTTTATTTAGTTTCTTTTTCAAGGTCAGTTATTGTTTGTGGAAGTATATGGTTATGAGGAAAACATTGCTATTTTTTTCACTGATACACTGTGGTGTGTTCAGAGAATTGTGAGGTAAACTGACAATTTGGGCCATGAAAGTGTCATTTTGGAAAGATAAATTTCTGAGCTCAATGGTTATACTCTGACAATCTCTTTCTTGCTCTTTATTAACCAGCAGTTTGAAGAGGATGCCAATCAGGGAAGCTTTGGTGTAGAGCTGAAGATCTTTGTCCGAACACGACGGGACCTTAATTTCTATCTTTTTACGGCTGTTTCGAGGTTGCCGCGCTTAACAGTGCAGAGGCAATGCAGAACATTTTAGTTAGGATGCCAACGCTGAAATGAATGAAGCCCCCCAAAGTACATTTTGAGACTTCAATGTTGTTGTTCCAGAAAATGACTTTATTTTCAATTAAACAGTTATGAACAGAATTCTAGAAACTGTAGACCCACTAGCCAATGACATTCAATTATTTTTGAGCCTAGTGAACTCTATCAATGAGCAACTTCATTAGTGTCAAGGCAATTAATAAAGGTTAATAAAAGGCCATTGACAAGTTTCCTTTTCAGTCAAATGATTATTCCATTTTCAATTGTTTAAACAAGACATTAATAATGTATTAGGAAATGGTGAGTTATTGACAATGATGCCTCTTCAATTTAGTCAAGTTCAACAGGCAACAGATTTTAATAATGTATATTAAGGAGTTCTTGGAAGTCATTCCTGACCAAATCCCTGAGTGTTTTTAATGCAAAATCCATAGTTTCCTTAAAATCCTCGAATTTTTTCAGAACTGGCAACCGCAGGCAGTTAATGCATGTGTTTGCGGTGGGTAAATGACGGCCTTGTCTGAGGGGCAGCTCATGGAGAAAAACCACTGAAGGTAGTGGGGAGAAGCCCAGGGGTGGAATATCATTTGCTCCCGTTGTAAAGGCCAGGATACCCCCAAGTTGCAAGGGTCCCAAACACCAAAAAATAAATTAAACCTAGCATGTAGAAAACTTTTAAAAAGGAGGGAAAGACAAAGACAGACAGAAGGGCATATGAAAAGATTTTTATTCCATAACTAGCAATAATACTTACCCTCAACATCCAGCAGGTAGTCCCTCCAAAATGCACACATTCCTCTGCCCTTCTTTTGTTCCTGCCCACTGCTGACAGTTCTAGAACATCCGCTGTGAGTGGGGATGGCTCGTGACAAAACAGCGGTCTGAAAGCATCTGGGTGCATTCTTATTGCATCAAGAACACCAAGGGTCTTCATCCCCTCCCTGAACCTGTAAAAATGTATCATGAGAAGATACAAATATAATTTTTCAAATTGGATAAATTATCACACAGCACATGAAAGGGATGACTTATAAGACAGTTCAGTTTTTGATTATGCAAAAAGGCCTTGTCTTTGACCACTATCTAAAACGTGATGTTCTTTACGTTTTTAAGATTTTAAGATTTAAGATTTTATATGATACATGCAAGCCTTTATTCGGAGTGTTTGGTTGTACACTGGCTTTTAAAAATATGTTAAAATCTTTCATTATTCTTAAACCTTGTAAGGTGTTCAGGTCTGTGGGACCCGTTGTCCCACAAATGATGCTATTTATTATGTCTTGTAACTCAAACTCATTGGCCTTGGCTCATTTTCTTTGAAGAACATAAAAATAACTTATTTTCAATTAGTGCACGTTACACCCCCTACATACAACTAATACAAATGAGGTGTTCGGGCTACTGGACCCAAGTGTAATAATTGTAGGTGCTATGAAACTTTGTACCTGCTATTCTCACACAAAGTTACAAAATTGTTACATTTCAAGTACTTTCACCTGTTCTGATAATGACTGATGATAATGAATGAAAAATCTTGTTTCCATTTTTTTTTTTACCTTTTTTATAATTGAATTTCCTTGTTTACTCACAAAATCATGATCATATGATCTCACAGGAGTAAATGGCAAATATGAACCATAAATGATGTATATATCATTGGTAATTGAGCTTAAGTAAACCTTTTTACATAATTTTTTATGGCTGTATTGATTTAAAAGCCTAATAATGTGGTGGGTCCACCAGACCCAGGAACATTGGTTGTGGAACAAAAATATGAACACCTTAGAAGGGTTAATTTTGTTTGCTAAAAAATCGAGTGACACAAACCTTTAAAGTGCTCCACTAACTCGATAAACCAGCTGAAACATGATGATATCCTCCACCAAGAGATCTTTGTCTTCTATGCGTTTCAAAGGCCTTAGACATCCAGCATTGGCCAGATAATCTGTAATAAATCATTGTATAGTATGAACAACACAAGATTAGATATATTAAAAAAACTGTTCTTTACTGGAGGCCAGGCCTGTATGTGATGATGAAATTAGGTGATGCATGAATTTATATGAATGACATCTTTTATTTAACTCCTTTAATCACAGTAGTATATTTAGCACTGACCAAGCCTGGTTTAAACATTCATATGAAAGTCAGAAACAAATCACACAGATTGCAGAAATATAAAAACAAATATGTGGCTTCACCACACTTAATCAGGGCTCTCAAGTTTTGAAGACAGGCAAGAGTGACATTCTAAAATGCTTAATAAGCACTTGAGAGCCCTGCTTAGTAGAATTTAGATTATTATTCACTGTAATAAACATATGTAAACATGTATATTGCACTCGTTACTAATAATAATAATACATTTTATTTATATAGCGCTTTTCATGGTACTCAAAGACACACACAGGCTAAATATCGTCACCCAGTCAGATGATTGCAACTCAGCTAGCTAGCCAGCCGATGGAAGACCGAGCATTCTTATTTAACCTATCTTTGCTGTAAAACGCCTACGCCTACTCTCTCTTTACCCAAAGATAGGTGAAATCCAATAAATGCAGAACTACATTGCAATAAGCTGCGCACTGAATAGCAAATTACAATGTGTTTGAAATTTAATAACAGGAGCGCAGCAATGGGTACTACAATTACCAGTATGCTTCCATAACTGCTGCTGCTAGCTGCTAGCTTTTTCTCCTAGTCAAAGTCAAATGTACATTGTACAGTAAATAAACTGTGGTTAATCAATCAATACATCTTATGTAAGCAGATTTATCAACTTACCTCTTCCTGGATTTCGACGACGATCCACCGAAACGCTGTCTCGTCTGGTAACGGGGTCCTCCGTGTTGCATTGAGCTAGCTAGAAGTAGCAGTGCTAGCCTGGAGCCAGGTCTGACTGGATTTGCAGTTCCACCCCTGAATAATCTCTGCATCTCCGAATCAGAATCTGTTGGACTTAATTTAATTGACGACGCTGAAGTTGGCATCGTTGACAATAGCTCACCATTTCCTAAATTATTATTTAGAAGACCCACAGCTTCAGTTAGCCTCTCTCTATCCATTACAGCTCCACTTCAGCCAAACTATTATAATGACAGTGCCGGAATTTGACCGTCAAATACCGCTTCTTCTTTGTCAACCAATCAGGAGCTGAGTAATCAAACTCCCTTCCGTTTCAATCAAACTCCCTTCCGTTTCAATCAAACTCTCTCACACACACTACTATACTCTCTCACATACACTACTATACTCTCTCACATATACTACTATATTCTCTCACATATACTACTATACTCTCTCACATACACTACTATACTCTCTCACATACACTACTATACTCTCTCACACACACTACTATACTCTCTCACATAGACTACTATACTCTCTCACATACACTACTATACTCTCTCACATATACTACTATACTCTCTCACATACACTACTATACTCTCTCACATACACTACTATATTCTCTCTCACATACACTACTATACTCACATACATATACTACTATAATACCCCCTCACTCAGCTATACTCTCTCACATACAACTACTATACTCTCTCATAATAATGAATACACAATATTAATTTTTCCTATAAGCCCTCTATTTTTTTTTTTTTTTTTTTTTTTTTTTTTTTTTTTTTTTTTTTTTTTTTTTTTTTTTTTTTTTTTAGAAAAGACAGTAAATATCGTTTTATAGTTCTGGGTGATGGTAAGCTGTACACCTTGACATACCTTTGTGAGGAATACATTGAGTTGTTAATTAATGATGCCATAAATTACTAAAAGAATAACAGTGTGTTTATATGTACCCTGGAGAAATCCTTCTCTCTTTGAGAAAGGACAGCCAGAGGAGGAGACACACACACACCACACAAAGATAAGACACAAGCTAAAACCAAATATGAGTAGTACAAGTGAAATTTTGGTTTAAAGAAATGATTTTGATATACATTTTTGTTGAATATTATATGATGTGATATGTTTCCCATAACAGGTAACGATTTGGATAAATAGATGTTCAAAGTACACGTGCTTAGGTGTGCTTTTTTAAGGCTAAAAACTTTAATTTGTAATGAGACTTGGAACAAGCAGATGGTAATTAGTGTTACTTTGGTTTGTAAACTATAGATAAAAAAATTAAATAAACAATGTATTTTGGGTAATTCGTCTTAGTTTAATGGTGATAATGAATACATGAAGGTTGAAATGAGATTTAATCCTAAAAGCAGTACATTTAATATCGTACTCTAATGAGTTTTTGAGTTGCTATATCACAAATTGTCTAAACTAAATTAGTTGATGTTGACGTTGAAACACTACTGTGGTGAATTTCATCTAAAGAAATTATTTATTGAACTTTGGTTACTGATAAACAGGATTTGCTGTAAAACCTAGAACAATGTTAAGGATTAGAATATTAAACAGATTATTTATATTGCTTTTGAGTCATGAGCTTTGTCATGTCTCAAATAGGAGGGATATAGTATGATAAATAAGGGGTTTAATAAAGAGAAAGGGAAAAGTAGCAAGGGAAATAAATAGTGTTAAATGATTTTAGTGTTAAATAATAATTTTTCTAAAGACGTTTGAAACATTTGTTGTGACATCACTGTAGCTCCAGTTTAAAAGACCTTGAATAAAAAAAGTGCTAGAATAGTTAACAATTGTACATTTAAAAAATCTGCTCAGGTGAGAACACATAAAACAAAATTGATAGTTCAACTGTAATCAAAAGGATCATCTACCCCCTGATTGACACAGTAGTGTAAGGGGATGCAATATTAATTGTTTTTGTTTTATTGGTTCTTATTTGCTCTAAAGAATTTTGCTCTAAAGATTTTTTTTCTGTATTTATACATAGGTAGGGAGAGGCCCATAATAAAAAACACCCATGTCTTCCACGGCACTATAAGGGAAATGATAGGTTAGGTTATTGCGTGAGAATTTTCTTCTGCTCTTTTGGCCATGAGAATCCAGGTGTCAAGCCTGGGGATTCCGTGGTGATAACAACTTCAGGAGGAATGATTGGCAAATAGACAGGGACAGAAACCATCAAGATCCTTCCAGTGACACAGGGCAGTGAAGGTTCCAGGGAGAGTCACCTGGATACACGCATCACTACAAAAGGTTCCAGAGGAGAAGAGGACAGGTTTTTCTACAACCTGCAACAAGTGACGAGCAGATCCTCTGCTGAGTCACCTACGTGCCATTTCTGAAGCGACAGGGGAAACTGGAGTTTTTTCTCACTGTTTGCAACACATTGAGAGAGGAGAAAAACGAGAAGT
This sequence comes from Perca fluviatilis, assembly GCF_010015445.1. Classification (NCBI taxonomy): domain Eukaryota; kingdom Metazoa; phylum Chordata; class Actinopteri; order Perciformes; family Percidae; genus Perca; species Perca fluviatilis. The sequence goes on along the minus strand of NC_053130.1, from coordinate 32,628,299 downwards.
TTTTCCAAGGAGGAAAACCAGAAGCTACATATTGGTATTGTAGCCTGCTGTTTAAAGCGCCCATATTATGCTCATTTTCAGGTTCATAATTGTATTTTAAGGTTGTACCAGAATAGGTTTACATGGTTTAATTTTCAAAAAACACCATATTTTTGTTGTACTGCACAGCTCTCTCTCACTGCTCCAGCTCCTCTTTTCACCTGGTTTCTGTTTTAGCTACAGAGTGAGACCTCTTTTCTTCTTCTTCTTCTGTACTATCTTTGATTGCACTCGCACATGCTCAGTAGCTCAGATGTAGATCATGTCAGCTAGCTAACTCTAGAGACAGTAAAAGAAAGCCTGTTTCTCCAACTTTGGTCAGTTACAAGGCAGGATTAGCTGGGAGACTTCTAAATGAGGGCTCACATGTAAGTAGTTTTTTTGTAGATTATGGTGAACTTGTGTGTGTTGTAGCAGTGCTTTGCTATTGAGAACAATGTAGCATGCTAGCGTTAGCATTAGCATTACCATGCTTTTCTTTTTCTAATATACGCAAGCTCCTCAGTGTCGTTCAGAGTGCTTTTGATTGCTGAAGGAATTGACTACTGGACAGCTAGCTACTAAGTTAAGTACTTACTTTATTTGGGTTTTCTGCTACTTCTTTGACTGTTCTACTTTCTTTCTATTGCTGCTGCTGTGTATTTGCTGTAATTGGTTTTTGGTTGAGCAAAGTTAGTGGTTTCGTTAGAGTGAAACTAGTTAGTGTGAAGTGTGACTTTGGGAGTGGGGCCTAACGACTCCCAGGTGCTTTGACTGATTAGCGAGGGTGTGGCCTCCCACCGGTAGCCAACACAGTCCCCTCTTTTTATTTAACATTGGTATTTGCGTGAAGCGGCAGCTTCAGCGGCAGCTTCGTCGGACGAAGACTCGGAGGACAAAGACAAAGGAGTCTTCGCGGGAGGCCAAGTGGGAAGTTAAGTAGGCTGATATCTCATATCCGACCTACATTGCTTGGTGACTTAATCCGGAAATGTGCTGCTTCTCCATTCCTGTCCGCGTGTCCTCTCGGAGATACTACAAACCACGCATTAGCTCGCAAGATTTCCGCAACCCCACCACTCTTACCTATCCCACCCGTTCCACACACACACAACACCTTGTTGCAGGTGGCCTGTGGAACTGCCAGTCTGCCACTCGCAAGACTGAGTTCATATCTGGCTTTGCATCCCTGCAATCCCTTGACTTCCTTGCTCTCACAGAGACCTGGATTACACCAACCAACACATCCACCCCTGCTGCTCTCTCTTCTGCCTACTCTTTCACTCACACACCCAGACCCACTGGGAGAGGTGGAGGTACTGGCCTCTACCAACTGCCAGAGTTCACTCCTCTCTCTTTTGAACTTCATGCTGTCACCATAACTCATCAGGTGCAACTAGTCATCATTGTTATCTACCGCCCACCTGGTCCTCTGGGGGAATTTTTGGAGGAGCTGGATGTCCTTCTTTCAAACATCCCTGAAACTGGCCCTCCGCTGGTACTTCTGGGTGATTTCAACATCCAGACAGAGAAGTCAGCTGTCTTTCTTCACCTTCTCTCTTCTTTTGCCCTCTCACTCTCTCCTTCACCACCCACTCACAAAGCTGGTAACCACCTAGATCTCATATTCACTAGAAACTGCTCTACATCCAACCTCACTGTTACTCCACTCCATATCTCGGAGCATTTCTTCATCTCATACTCTCTCCCACTCTCACAAGCTCACAACCATATCTCAAGAGACACTGTACCTGTCCGCCGTAATATTCGCTCACTCTCTCCTTCTTCACTGGCGGCATGTTCTCTAGCTACCCTCCCTCCTTCTGACTCTTTCTTGCTCATGCCTCCCAACGCTGCCGCAGACACTCTACTCTCTACTCTATCCTCCTCTCTCGACTCTCTCTGCCCTCTTACTTCACGACCGGCTCATAAGTCCTCCCCAGCGCCGTGGTTATCTGACTCAGTACGTGCTGAAAGATCAACTATACGGGCAGCGGAAAGGAAATGGCGGAAATCTAAACACCCAGATGATCTGCTTACTTATCAGTCTCTTCTTTCCTCCTTCGCTGCCTCTATTTCTGCAGCAAAAAGCTCCTTCTATCAAACCAAAATTTAATCCGCTTACTCAAACCCCGAAAAACTTTTCTCCATCTTCTCTAACCTGCTAGATCCCCCCATTTCACCTCCTCCCTCCTCCCTTCTACCAATCCACTTTGTCAACTACTTTGTAAAAAAGATAGATGATATACGCTCTTCATTCTCCACCACACCTTCTGAAATCACCTTACCATCAGTCACATCTAGTACTCTTGCCTCTTTCACCCCTCTATCTCCAAATCAAATTCTTACTTTGATTACCTCTGCCCGCCCAACCACCTGCCCCCTGGATCCTATCCCTTCTCACCTTCTCCAGTCCATTGCTCCTGACCTCCTTCCTTTCCTCACTCATCTCATTAACATCCCCCTCCCCTGTTTCCCCGATGCCCTCAAAGAGGCAAGAGTGACCCCGCTACTCAAAAAACCAACACTCGACTCCTCTGATGTAAATAACTATAGACCTGTCTCCCTTCTTCCTTTTCTATCTAAAACTCTTGAGCGTGCCATTTATAATCAACTCTCTACTTATCTCAACCAGAACAACCTTCTCGATCCCCACCAGTCTGGCTTCAAGGCTGGCCACTCAACAGAAACCGCCCTCCTTGCTGTCACTGAGCAGCTTCACATTGCTAAAACAACCTCTCTCTCTTCCATCATCATCCTTCTAGACCTTTCAGCTGCCTTTGACACAGTGAACCACCAGATCCTCATTTCAACACTCCAGAATCTGGGTGTCTCAGGCTCTGCGCTCTCTTTGCTGACATCTTACCTGTCAGACCGAACCTACCGGGTAACTTGGAGAGGATCCAGCTCAGAGCCTTGCCCACTCAAAACTGGGGTTCCTCAGGGATCAGTCCTGGGTCCCCTCCTCTTTTCTCTCTATACCAACTCCCTTGGGTCTGTCATTCAGTCGCACGGCTTTTCTTATCACAGCTACGCAGACGACACCCAACTAATTCTTTCCTTTCCTGAGTCTGAAACTCAAGTAGCAGCACATATCTCGGCCTGTCTGACCGACATCTCTTCTTGGATGTCCACTAACCATCTGAAACTCAACCTTGACAAGACTGAGCTCCTTATCCTTCCAGGGAAGGGCTCTCCTACCAAAACCTGACTATAACAATCGACAACTCTGTGGTAGTCCCCACCCAGACTGCTAGAAACCTGGGTGCTGACGCCCGGACCAACTCTCCTTCACTGCCAACATTGCTGCAACCACCCGATCGTGCAGATACATGCTGCATAACATCAGAAGGATACGTCCACTTCTAACGAAGGCAAAGGCTCAGGTTCTGGTTCAGGCTCTAGTCATCTCACGTCTAGACTACTGCAACTCCCTGCTGATTGGCCTGCCTGCATGTGCCATCCGACCCCTGCAGCTCATTCAGAACGCAGCAGCTCGACTTGTCTTCAACCTCCCCAAGTTCTCTCACACTACACCTCTCCTCCGCTCTCTTCACTGGTTACGAGTGGCTGCCCGCATCCGGCTTCCAAAGACACTAGTACTTACATACAGGGCCATGAACGGATCAGCCCCAGCTTACATTCAGGACATGGTCAAACCATATACCCAACAACCCGCCCGCGCTCTGCATCAGCCAAACTGCTTGCTGCCCCCCCACAGCGAGGGAGAACTAATCACTCAACCAAATCCAGACTGTTCACTGTCCTGGCTCCCAAATGGTGGAATGAGCTCCCCACCGACATCAGGATGGCTGAAAGCCTACACATCTTCCGCCGAAGGCTAAAAACACATCTCTTCCGACTACACCTCGGTTAAAAAAAAAACCAAAACTCTTTAACCTGCACTTTTGTTTCTTTGTAGCTTAGCTTATTTAAAGCTAATGTACTTGCACTTACTACTTGTTGTCTAGAGTTTGGACCTTCTCAGTTGAATGCACTTAATTGTAAGTCGCTTTGGATAAAAGCGTCAGCTAAATGACATGTAATGTAATGTAATGTTCACTCTCCCGCATCCTGGGAGATACCTGAGGGGGTGGTCTCCCTGGATGCGGAAAAAGCGTTTGATCGGGTTGAGTGGCCCTATTTATTTGCGGTATTGGGAAGATTTGGATCTGGGCCCAAACTTATATCTTGGATACGGCTGTTATATGCATCACCTAAAGCAGGCGTAATTACTAATAAATTGTGTTCTAAGTCATTCTCACTGTCTAGGGGTACCCGGCAAGGTTGTCCCCTTAGTCCACTTCTCTTTGCTTTAGCTATCAAACCTCTCTCCATTATGCTGAAAACCTCACATCGCTTTAAGGGAATCTACAGAAAACAGTTAGAACATAGAGTGTCCTTATATGCAGACGACCTATTGCTTTACATCTCAGACCCAGTGTCATCTGCCCCTGACAACGTTAAAATGCTACACAGATTTGGCAGGTTTTCAGGATATAAATAAAAATCTTTAAAGAGTGAATGTTTTCCAATCAACAACTTAGCTTTCCAAATCGCAGAAACAGACTTGGCCTTCCCCTTCTCTAGATCAGGATTTAAATATTTGGGAATCAATGTCACCCGTTCATTCTCTGGTCTGTATGACAAAAATGTCACTCCCCTGATAAATAATCTTAAATGCGACATTCAGAAGTGGAGTGTTCTGAGCCTATCCCTAGCAGGCAAAATAGCGTGTATTGAACAATATTAATGAACATATTGAACATATTGCCGAGGTTTTTATATCTCTTTCAGAGTATCCCAGTCTTCCTCCCGAAGTCATTCTTCAGGCTTGTTGATAAACTGCTGTCTTCATTCTTGTGGGGTAATCCTAGATTTCGTAAGATATTCCTTCAGAGGCATAAAATGGAGGGAGGTATGGCCCTGCCCAATCTGATGTATTATTAGGCTTGTTCGAGATGAACTGCGCCTCGCCTGTAAGGTAGACAAGAGCAGGCGGCAGCAGCCGGAGGCGGTGACAAAAATCCGCTCTCAAGTCGGACAGTTTTCCAGCTGATTCCAGCAGCCTTCAGGCTGAACAGGAAGTGACAGAAACACTGTGGTCCGATTCCGATTTAATAAAATGTTATCAGACCCATATATCTGCTCCTACACAGTCTCCAGTTGATTTTATTATGACAGAGTAGCTGTCAAAATTCTCTACATGCGATCTGTTGCTGATTTTAATTAACAACACACTGTAGATGATCCATAATCTGAACAGATTTAGTCTCTCTGACTTCTAAACATAACTATCAGCCTCACAACATGTGTTCTGTACAGAATAAGCCTTTAAATCAGACAAATAGCAGTTAAAATCCCATCCGATCAAAATCAATAAAAAGTTTATATAAAACGTCATCATGTTGAGTCAATTCTGAACCAATCAGCTGTTCGATCAGCTGAGAGGCCGGCGTTTCCCAGCATGCACTGGGTCCGCCTGCGTCCGCCTGGGTCTTGAAGTTGGTGAAAAGCAACTGCGCTACCTGCGTTTCAGAACTGCGGCCGCCTTGGTCTTGTGAGATTATCGTTGCCGACGTGTGCATGACGTCAGAGCAAGTCGGGATCAAGTCGGACACAAATCTAACCGGCATGCATTGGGCGGCGATCGCCGGTGATCGATTCTGTGCAGCTCTGGCTCATCTCGAACGAGCCTAATATTGGGCAGCAAACCTACAAAAAATAGTTTATTGGATTGAAAGACCGGATGCTGATTGGTGCCAACCAGAAATTGATGCGTGTATATCATCATCACTCCCTGCATTAGTTACCTCGAAGCTCCCCCTCTCTCCTAAACAATACTCCTCATTTCCTACTGTAAGCTCCACCTTAAAAATTTTGTCACAATTTAGACAAAATTTCAATCTGTATATAATACAGATATAATATCATTCTGCAAACTCCCATGCTCCATAAAGGTCTCATCTCAAAAATCTATAATAGTATCACACCACTCAATAAAGTGTCGCTTTATAAGATTAGAACAGATTGAGTGGAAGAACTTGGAATAAATATGTCAGATGCAACCTGGGATGGTGCATTAAATAGAGTAAATGGGTCCACCTCATGTGCCCGCCTTGGCTTGATTCAGTTCAAGGTTCTCCATCGAATCCATTATAGTAGAGTCAGACTCTCTAAGATATATTCTAATGTAAGTGAAACATGTGAACGTTGTCAGGTCGCTAAGGCCGACCTGGCCCATATGTTCTGGTCCTGTAATAAACTATATTATTTTTGGACTACGATATTTCAAACTTTATCTAAAGCTTTTAGCAGAGATATTCAACCCACTGCTGAAATGGCTATTTTTGGAGTTCCAGGGGAGGGTATATCAATCACAAATAAAATTAAAAATGTGCTTGCTTTTTCAACTCTCCTGACCTGGAGAAGAATCCTGTTGGAGTGGAAATCAGCACATCCACCCAAAGTCTCCTCCTGGATGAAAGACCTGATCCTATTCCTTAAGCTAGAAAAGATCAAATATTGCATTAGAGGTTCGACCCAAAAATTCCATGATACATGGGCCCCTCTACTTTCTTATTTTGAGAAACTTGAAGTCCTCCCACAAAACTGAAAATTAAGCAGGAATAAATCCTGTTGTGTTTGTGCTTGTGCCTCCTTGGAGACTCAGGGACCTCAGAAAACTTGTGTAGTGATAATCACAGAAGGCATATAGCCTACTTGTACTGTCTTGAATATCCACTTTTTCTCTTATTTATTATTTTGTTGTGTGTGTATGTATGTATGTATGTATGTATGTATGTGCTTATGTACATGTATATATTGATATATGCGCATATTTTGTTTTTTAGGGAAGAAAATAAGAAAAATTATGTACAGTACAGGCCAAAAGTTTGGACACACCTTCTCATTCAATGTGTTTCCTTTTTATTTTCATGACGATTTACATTGTAGATTCTCACTGAAGGCATCAAAACTATGAATGAACACATATGGAATTATGTACTTAACAAAAAAGTGTGAAATAACTGAAAACATGTCTTGTATTTTAGATTCTTCAAAGTAGCCACCCTTTGCTTTTTTATTAATAAGGGAAAAATTCCACTAATTAACCCTGACAAAGCACACCTGTGAAGTGAACCATTTCAGGTGACTACCTCATGAAGCTCATTGAGAGAACACCAAGGGTTTGCAGAGTTATCAAAAAAGCAAAGGGTGGCTACTTTGAAGAATCTAAAATATAAGACATGTTTTCAGTTATTTCACACTTTTTTGTTAAGTACATAATTCCATATGTGTTCATTCATAGTTTTGATGCCTTCTGTGAGAATCTACAATGTAAATAGTCATGAAAATAAAGAAACACATTGAATGAGAAGGTGTGTCCAAACTTTTGGCCTGTACTGTATGTTGAATATCTGTGACCAATACTCATTTTCTCAAATAAAAACATGTTAAAAGAAGTCTCTTGTTTTAAAGCTGTCCTCATGTTGTACTGCAGCAGCCTGGTGGTGTTGTCAGGAGGTGTGATGAAGGTAAAGATAGTTACGGCCGTTCATAACGCTGATACAGCGAGACGCCGGCCGGCTGAACATTTATTCACACACACGGAGTCAGACAGTCCTGCAGTAACGCAGCTGTTTCTGATTGGTCTGAATGTCTGCAGCACAAACTTCAGACTCAATCAACTTTTAGAGAAAATCATGTAACGTTAACCGGCTATCAGACTCCCAGCGTCACGGCGTGCTGTGTTTAACTAGGGCTGCACAATGAATCACTATTGTATAGAAATCACAATATGGACTAGTCCAATATCCAAATCACAGGGGGATGGGGGGCAATATTTGTTAAAGGCAGTGTGTGTGTGTGTGTGTATATGTGTGTGTGTGTGTGTACGTGTGTGTCTGTCTCACTGTGTGTGTGTGTCTGTGTGTGTCTGTCTCACTGTGTGTGTCTCTCTCTCTCTGTGTGTGTGTGTGTGTGTGTGTGTTTGTGTGTATGTCTGTGTGTATCTCCGTGTGTGTCTCTTTGTGTGTGTCTCTGTGTGTGTGTCTGTGTTTCTGTGTGTGTGTGTGTGTGTGTGTGTGTGTGTGTGTGTGTGTGTGTGTGTTCTGTGTGGTGTAAACGTGTTTGTGTGTGTTTGTACATGTGCGTTTATGTGTATATTTTTTAAAGGTAAAATATGTGTCTAACCGTTCTTAATAAAGTATTGTGGAGCTGCAGAGACGTCCCGGCCTGCACCACCTCTCCTACAGACTACACCTCCTCTCCTCCAGACTACACCTCCTCTCCTTTTATCTTCAGTAGACTTGACTACTGTAATGGTGTCTTTACAGGTCTACCTAAAAAATAAATCAGACAACTGCAGCTGATTCAGAATGCTGCTGCTCGAGTCCTCACTAAGACCAAGAAAGTGGATCACATCACTCCAGTACTGAAGTCTTTACACTGGCTTCCAGTGCCTCAAAGAATTGATTTCAAAATACTTTTGCTGGTTTATAAATCACTAAATGGTTTAGGGCCAAAATACATTTCTGACCTGCTGCTACACTATGACCCACCCAGACCTCTCAGGTTGTCTGGGACAGGTCTACTTGTTGTCCCCAGAGTCAGAACTAAACAGGGGGAAGCAGCATTCAGTTTTTATGCTCCACATATCTGGAACAAACTCCCAGAAAACTGCAGGTCCGCTGCAACTCTCAGTTCTTTTAAATCAAGGCCTTTCTTTAAATCTGCTTTTATATGTTTAACTGTTTTAACTGTTCTTCTTATACTGCACTGTAAATTTTATTCTTGTCTTTTAATGTTTTTAAATTGTTTCTTATTTTTGTCCAATGACTTTTGTTGGTTATTTTGAAACTGCCGCTGAAAACGGGTGAATCTCAACAAAGCTGGAAGTTGACGTCAACCTCCCAAGACCTGTAACTTTGTCACGCCCATGGGTGTATTAAGAGAACAGTCACACCCCAACATTTACATAGGCTACACAACTGACCTGAGATCAGGTGGTCTTCTGAATCTATCTAGGTCACGCAGATCTCTGCTATTCCATTACAAAATTCACTTCTGAAACTTTTTTTATGCTGTGTGTCGGAGTTCAGCGCCGGTGCTGCCTGAAAATGAAGCTAACTATCCGTGATTTGTAGCTACATATAGCTAGAATTGAAGGGACAGCCGCAGCTAACGAAACACCTAGCTAGTCTTCAAAAATATTCATTAACTTGAAATCGGACACCGTTGTTAGCTTTATAAGACCCTTAGGTATATGTTGTATACGTGGCGTGACAAAATTCAAACTGTAAATATACTCGAATTATGCCGAAAATGAAGCTAACTATCAGTGATTTGTAGCTAGCTACACATAGCTAGCTACGACCAATCTCCGACCAATCTCACATAGCTAGCTAGGATTGAAGGGACAGCCGCAGCTAACGAAACACCTAGTCTTCACAAATATTCATTAACTTGAAATCGGACACCGTTGTTAGCTTTTTAAGACCCTTAGGTATATGTTGTATACGTGGCGTGACATGTGTGTAACATGTGGTAAGAGATTGCTGGTGTAACAAGCTCGCTGACCGCGCTCTCACTCTCACACACGGGCCATTTAGCTAGCAGTAAGAGGGGAGTTGCAGGCCCTGGAGCTCTGTCAGGGCAGCGGCATTTGGTTATCCATTAGCCCAAAAGACGGTGACTTTGCGCAGGTATGGAGTGCTGTGGGCTGCCAGTCGTGACGGAGCTCCAAGTACCTCATAGCAGGCCGGGGTCTGTGAAGGAAGGCAGGCCGGGCGGCGAGGCAGCAACACAGGCAGCACCGGCGCTGAAATCCGACACACAGTCTTACCAAATTTTCGTAAAACGGCCCATATTTGAGCTTTATATAGTTGATTTCTCGCTTAAAAAAGTCTCAGAAGTGAATTTAATAACAAAATAGCCCGACAAACAATGTATAACTTTGCAGTGTCTGAAATATGAGACCTGCTGTCGAGTCTCCCATGTGTTTCTATGTAGTTTGCTCAAACCAATCAGCGCGCACCTCATTCTGAATATTCATGAGCATACCATATTTCGAAGAAAAGCTCTTGTTCCAAATAGAGCCATATTCACAGGGTAGTTAAGGGCCCAAGAAAATAGCATTCGGGCAAATTTCAGCCCAACCAATGTTACATACCACATTAGGAGACCTTAAGGAACAGTGTAAAATACCCTATATAATCATTCTATCACCCCTTTAACTGTTCTTTCATGTTGTATGTAAAGCACTTTGAATTGCCCTGTTGCTGAAATGTGCTATATAAATAAAGTTGCCTTGCCTTGCCTCCTACAGACTACACCACCTCTCCTACAGACTACACCTCCTCTTCTCCAGACTACACCTCCTCTCCTCCAGACTACACCTCCTCTCCTCCAGACTACAAGAACCTCTCCTACAGACTACACCTCCTCTCCTACAGACTACACCTCCCCTCCTACAGACTATACCTCCTCTCCTCCAGACTACACCTCCTCTCCTACAGACTACACCACCTCTCCTACAGACTACACCTCCTCTCCTCCAGACTACACCTCCTCTCCTACAGACTACACCTCCTCTCCTACAGATTATACATCCTCTCCTACAGACTACACCTCCTCTCCTACAGACTACACCTCCTCTCCTACAGACTACAGAAAACATCTTTGTTTGGTACAGATCCTCACAAAAATCACACTATAATCATTTTAATTTCTTTCAATGTTAATAATTTTCAATGAAAACGAGAATGACACAAAAACGATCATTCCCTCCAATATCGTGAATCATATCGCAATCGCAATATCAGTCATAATAATCACAGATATTTTCGTCATATCGTGCTGCCCTAACAGACACACACTATCCGGCTGAAGGAGCGACAGATCGAGATGTGGTTGTTTTTTGGGTCCGATCTTTATGCCAAATACAAATATATCTGGTTGTTTTATTTGTTGGAACATGACAGTATTTGATCTTTAAATGGTATGTTTGTGTGTGTGACTCAGCCGGCTGGTTCTTCTGAAGGAGAATCGGAGGATTACAACCGGCCGCCGTCCTTCTTGCAGCTGGACTTCACCTCGCTGCACGCCAGCCTCACGCACGCCCACGCCAACGGAATGATCATGGTGAGTACGGCTCTCAAATATTGTTTTGTGTGTGTGTGTGTGTGTGTGTGTGTGTGTGTCTGTCTGTCTGTCTGTGTCTGTGTGTGTGCAGAGAGAGAGAGAGAGAGATGTCTCGTGTCGTATGATCGTTAACAAATTCAACATTTCAGCAGAGGAGTTAATTTCCATACAGATTTAGTGGCCTGACAGTTAACGGTGAAGTAGGGATTTGATTGGCGGGGGTATGCTGGTGACGGTAATGTTATTAGCTAGCAGTAGACTTAATGAACCAGAGGTGAGTCTGATGAAAAGTTCTGTGCCTGCCCGGTTCAGCTCTGAGATTTTCTTACATGTGCGCGGCCCAAGGAATAATCTCTGAGATTAGGTGAATGTTGGCTACAGCTCACAGCAACTTCATACTATACACTCACCTAAAGGATTATTAGGAACACCTGTAAGATTTCTCGTTAATGCAATTATCTAATCAACCAATCACACGGCAGCTGCTTCAATGCATTTAGGGGTGTGGTCCAGGTCTAGACAATCTACTGAACTCCAAACTGAATGCCAGAATGGGAAAGAAAGTTAATCTAAGCAACTTTGAGCATGGTTGTTGGTGCCAGACGGGCTGGTCTGAGTATTTCACAATCTGCTCAGTTACTGGGATTATCATGCACAACCATTTCTAGGGTTTACAAAGAATGGTCTGAAAAAGGAAAAACATCCAGTATGCAGCAGTCCTGGGGGGTGAAAATGCCTTGTCGATGCTAGAGATCAGAGGAGAATGGGCCGACTGATTCCAGCTGATAGAAGATCAACTTTGACTCAAATAACCACTCGTTACAACCAAGGTATGCAGCAAAGCATTTGTGAAGCCACAACACGCACAACCTTGAGGCGGATAGGCTACACCAACAGAAGACCCCACCGGGTACCACTCATCTCCACTAAAAATAGGAAAATGAGGCTACAATTTGCACAAGCTAACGACAATTGGACAGTTGAAGACTGGAAAAATGTTGCCTGGTCTGATGAGTCACGATTTCTGTTGAGACATTCAGATAGTAGAGTCAGAATTTGGCGTAAACAGAATGAGAACATGGATCTGTCATGCCTTGTTACCACTGGTAAGGCTTGTGCTGGTGTGAGTGTAATGGTGTGGGGACTGTTTTCTTGGCACACTATAGGCCCCTTAGTACCAATTGGGCATCGTTTAAACGCCACAGCCTACCTGAGCATTGTTTCTGACCATGTCCATCCCTTTATGACCACCATGTACCCATCCTCTGATGGCTACTTCCAGCACGATAATGCACCATGTCACAAAGCTCGAATCATTTCAAATTGGTTTCTTGAACATGACAATGACTTCACTGTATTAAAATGGCCCCCACAGTCACCAGATCTCAACCCAATAGAACATCTTTGGGATGTGGTGGAATGAGAGCTTCGTGCCCTGGATGTGCATCCATCAAATCTCCATCAACTGTAAGATTCTATCCTATCAATATGGGCCAACATTTCTAAAGAATGCTTCCAGCACCTTGTTGAATCAATGCCACAAAGAATTAAGGCAGTTCTGAAGGCGAAAGGGGGTCAAACACGGTATTAGTAGGGTGTTCCTAATAATCCTTTAGGTGATTGTATATTATAATATATATATTAATACTATATAGTGTCTGGCTTTTGTTTGATATTTAGTGTTGGCAAATGGCTTTTTGTTGAGTTTCCTCTTAGTGAAAAAGTAGACATGGAAAGGTGTGGCACCTTTTTTTCGCCAATCTTATTCCACACAACAGTGGCGATGTTCCATTCAGCTATCTGCTCGTGCTCCAGGAAAGTGAAGAAAAGTGAGTTTGGTATATCCAGCAATCATGTAGCTAACGTTGGAAGCAGGAAAAGAGTCAAAGGCTACTTAGCACGTTTGTGGGTCTGAGGTGTATTTCACATCTTAGCTGCCAAAGGTCCACTGCTGTCTTCGACCCCCTCTGTCTCTGGTCCTGGGCTGAGATCAGTCAATCTGCAGGGGGTGGCCAACAGCTAGAGTCGCAAAAGCCAATGTGTGCTTCTTTTATCGATATATATTTAACAATATATTTTGCATATCTAATCCAAACAATGTCAAACTTGACAATGAACTTACTCGTGCCTGTAGCAAGATGCATGTCAAGTCAAGTTTGAAATCAATCGGACAAACGGTTCAAGAGATATGCGCATAACACACAGACACACACACACAGACACACACACACACACAGACACAAACACACACGTTCCTGCAATTTATAGATGTATGTATTCCCATTCAATGTATTAAAAATATCACTTTTACATGTGTGTCTGTGTGTCTGTGTGTGTGTGTGTTATGACGCAAAAGTCTTTATTTATGTGAAGTAAATTCTATTTTTTTGGGGGGTTGTAACCCCCCCCCCCTCTACAGTTCTTTCTGAGTGATATCTGCTCTAGTTTTTCCAACGTTTCAGACACATATGGAGATAATAACGCTCCAAAACCACATTTTTCTGAACTATTTTGACTTTTTCTACAATATTTCATCTTTATTTCTGTGTAATATTCTCCCAGGTGCCCCCCTTTCTCGGCCACCACTTCCTGTTGGAGGTTCAGATCCCCCGAGAGGCCAGTGGGCTTCCTGTCTGGCTGCTGCTCTATGGTGGGGGCCGCGTACCTGGCCGGCTTCCTGCTGGGAGACACGGCCACCTGTATCACCCATCAGACATCCCGGCTCAGGTACGTGCTGATTTAGTGGTGTAGTCTACGTGATACGCAGGTGTAAGGAGTATACCCACTAGGAAAGGTCCAGGATTTAAGTAAACCCACTTAAAAAAAATTACACATTGCGTAATAATGAATGTTTTGTGAGAGAATTTTCAGTTACACTTTACTTGAAGTTAACTACATAAGAGTGACATGACAGCGTCATGTGTTCATGACACTGTCATGTCACTCTTATGTACACTACTTTTAATTATTTTTTATGTTTTATTTAATTTCATAGCATTTGAAAAATTACAAAAGAATGTTGAAAAAAAGTGACACAATAGTTTGGAAAAAGCTTCAAAAATGGAAAATAAATCTACAGAAACGTGTCGAAAAAGAACAACAAAATGTTGAAAAAAAATGTTGACTCTCAAAAAAAAAAGAAAAAAAATATATATATATGTATATATATATATATATTAGGGCTGTCAAAATAACGCGTTCATTTCGATTAATCTGAGAAAAAATAAGGCAGATTAATACATTCCATATTGACCTTTAACCCGGAGCCGTTCTAGCCACCATTCGACTGTAAAATGAAGGAGGGAGACGAGAATGAGCTTTGGATCAGTTTGATGCAGTCTGTGTATTACTAGATGTGGTAATGCTGCTCCTCTCTGCACGTTTCCTCTTGTTTCCTGTTCAACATTTACTTTCACTTTACAGAGTTTGTGAGCTTTTTCTCTCCGTGTGAAGCTCCAGCTGAAGGTAATTTAACTCTGTCTGTAAAGTTTATTTATATATATATATATATATATATATATATATATATATGTCTGTAACGTTTGACGGGTGAACTAAAGCTGTGGTTATTTTAGTTTAAGAGCAGAAAGCTGCAGAGAAACCAACACAACTGGACTTGTGGTTAATTAAAACTGGCGTCTTCACAAAGATCTGCGGTCTGGGTATCTGGTTACTGTCTTATAGATCCTTTATTTCTGTCTTATAGATCCTTTATTTCTGTCTTATAGATCCTTTATTTCTGTCTTATATAGATCCTTTATTTCTGTCTTATGTAGATCCTTTTTTTCTGTCTTATGTAGATCCTTTATTTCTTATGAGAACTCTAGCACTATTAACCTGTACAGACGAGTGGAAGGTCCCTTGTGTTGCTTTCACGGGACAAAGGAAGAACAAACACACACTGACAACAACCACAGTTACACAGAGAGAAGAAACAAAGCCCTTATTGTGAAAACTTCTCCGGCTGTCAGAAAACAAAGATATTGATTGTCCTAATGGAGTCTTGTCTCCATTAGAGGACAGAAAGATGACATTAGTCCTGGAGTCTTTCCAATGTTCCTGTTCTCTGAGAAAGATAATGAATGACAGAGCAGGATGAGCAGAGAGCAGAACTCATTCAGTGAAGAGCTTCAGACTTTATTTTCTGCTTGATATTTTCTAGTTTCTCCAGCAGCTTCTGTTTCTGGAGATTAAAAAGTGTTCTTCCTCTCTTTCTAACAGGACCCATCAGAGACCAGACCCTGCTGAACCTGAACCTGAACCTGAACCTGAACCTGAACCTGAACCTGAACCTGAACCTGAACCCAGCTGTGTGTCCATGAAGAGTGACTGGTCCATGGAGACACCGCTACTTTAAAAAAGGAGGCGACCTGTAAGGGACAGGCCAATTAAAATGGAGGAGATGAGAAGGAAGAGGCAAGGACAGAAGGAAAGGGAGGAACATATTGAAATAAAGAGCCGAAGACCAAGGTGAGTTGTTCTGAAACCTCCAACAAACTAGAAGTAGTGTTGTCTCATTGGGTGTGTGGTCTTCTTCTAGAGGGTCTCTGTGTTTCCAGCCCACTGTAGCCTGTCGTCCAGGTGAACTCTGGGATACCTATGGCCCTGTTTACACCTGGTATTAAAATCTGATCTGAGTGATCTCTCTGTTCCCCGCTGGTACCTGGAAAAGGTGGCCATGGCTATACAATGACCTTATTATTAGTTTCATAAAATGTCCCCAAATTCGCCAGTATGTACGATATTACTACACTACACTGTACTATTACTACAGACATTCCTGCTTGTATGTATACTTTTGTTATTTTTTAGTCTCTCATTGGCAGATATCCACAGATCTGCGGCTGTGAAATGGTTGTTATTGTGTTGTAGCTCAGTTTTAGAGCAAAATTCTGCCATCTACGCATGTTTTGTTTTCATATTCAGTTATTCTCATCAGACAGTATTTTCTGTTTTAGATTTGGTTCGCCCAATATTCACTTGTTTTTTGTTCACACTGTTTGTTCAAACAAACCATGAGAAGACATCTAATTATATTGTTACCTTGGTACTCTCAGTGAAGAGACTATGCCTCCACTCTGTTACATAGGCCTATTCCTTATGTACAAGAATGATTACTACACAGAGATAGAGATATATAATCTCTTGTTGTTCCCAGAAACCTCCAAATAAGGCTTTTGGATGTGGATGTTGAAGGTGTGCCAGAAAGAGGGGGCAGCAGCTGCAAAGACCTGTCTCTCCAGGTTTATGGCCTATTGCATTAGGCGTGTCTGGAGGTCATGAGGGCATGGATAAGTGTTTTGGCAGCAGAAGAGGGCAGGGACGGCTGGAGGTGGTCGATGTTCTTGAGGTGAAAAAGGCAGATTATGTAACCTGATTTACTTGGGGTAGAAACAATAGGGTGGGGTCAAGGGTGATTCCAAAGTCATGGACCTGGGTGGAGGGTGAGGATGGAGCCGTTAATGTTGACGTCTGGGTAGAGTGGGTAGTTTGGACCAATGATCAAGATTTCAGATTTATTGCAGTTGCGTTTGAGGAAGTGCTGTTGCATCCATGTTTAAATGTCTGCAAGGCAGGTAGTGATAGTGGAGTGGGTAGCTGTTGTTTTGGAGGAGAGATGGAGTTAAGTGTTGTCTACCCAGCAGTGGATACAGAGGCCATGAAGGTGGATCTCTCCCAGGATGTACATAATGAACAGGAGGGAACGTGAGATACTTGAATACTGAATTGAATTGAAATCTGGGGCAGTAAATCTTTTTGAGGCCAACTGAGAGACTTCACCATTGGATAATGTGAGCTAATTCTTCCTGATTCCTCCACAGAGTGGACCAGGAGATCTCAGAAATTCCCAGTGGTCAGTCTGCCCAGCAGCATCAAACACACATGGACTCCATATGTGTGGTCTGTACATGTACAACAACAACTACCTTTACATCTATCTTGTTCACACTCATCTGGTGCACTTTATAGACCAGAGGATTGTCATTGTTATGTTTTCTGATGCACTAAAGAGTAGTACACAATTTTGTTCTATCTCCTGACAATGACAGTAAAGTCAATTGTGATTAAATTACTTCTTATTTTATCAATAGAAAGCAGAGCTGAATGTATAAAGCAAACAGCATCGTACTCAGGACAGAACCTTGAGACATAGATTTAGATGACGGAGCACAGTAATGAACAATAACTGAAAAACTCCTGTCTGAAAGGTAATAAGATAACTACTCCAGAGCTGATCCAAACATTTCCATCCACTGCCCGAGCCTCTCAAGTGTGATACAGTGATCCACCTTATCAGATGAAAAACTGAAGACTAATAGAATTAATGCAGAATCTTTACTTTTGGTTTATTAATTACCATTTATATAATGATCCATGAATGAATATAGAATTATTTGTGTACACAAATGTCATCATAACATAATTTACAAAACTGGTCTGTTTTGATAATCCGAGTATTTTAAAGCTCCCAAAAACATTCTGTTAAGTGACGGTTTAGTTTTTGGTATCTTTTGGATCTTTGCAGGGACAAAAGATGGAAACACCTCAAGAAGTCGTCTTAACAACTTTAGAAGACTTGGGAGCTGAGGACTTTGAAAAATTTAAGTGGTACCTGCAGCAGAAAGGGACCCTAAAGAAATTCCCTGCAATCCGAAAGAGTAAACTGGAGAATGTAAACAGGCTGAACACAGTGGATATGATGTTCCAGACCTACAGTATAAACACTATTAATGTGACCAGAATAGTTTTAGTGAAGATTGATCAAAATGCTTTAGTGGAGAATTTATCAAACATCGTCTATGAACCTGCAGGTAAGTCAAAATCATATTAAATATAAAAAAAGGATGTAACAAAGATCAAACATATATGTAACCGTCTTCAACAAACACTAGCTTTGTTAGCAACGTCTCCCTCTTATCTACAAAGACCCATATTTTGTGTTGACAACAACAGAGCAAGCTACCAAACATCCACAAGAAAAATGAAATTGAAAGTGTCTCCGAGAACCAAAAGTGATGAAACAAAGTCACTGTTTTTTTGTTTACTCTACTGGTTAAAATTCGCACACACTGATGTCAGTTCATAGATGTATGACGGAGACACCCAACATATCAGTTGTTTTTGAGGAATACTAAGTTATTTTACAATAGTTAACATATTCAGGACCTCGTCGTCAAATGGGCTGAATAGATTTCATGAATACAGAAATGTGCACACTCACATTCACCAGAACAAACCCTCATTGATTTCATTGTTTTATTCATTCAGAGATTCTTGCTGCGTGCCAGCGAAAAGTCAAATCCAACTTACATAAGACATTCCAGCTTGTGTTTGAGGGGATTGCTAAAGCTGCAAACAAAACCCTTCTGAATCAGATGTTCACAGAGATCTACATCACAAAGGGAGGGGTCAATGATGAACATGAGGTCAGACAGATTGAAACAGTATCCAGGAAACCAGACGGACCAGAAACAACAATCAGACGAGAAGACATCTTTAAAACCCCACCTGGAAGAAATGAATCAATCAGAACAGTGATGACAAAGGGAGTGGCTGGCATCGGGAAAACAGTCTTAACACAGAAGTTCACTCTGGACTGGGCTGAAGACAAAGCCAACCAGGAAATCCAGTTCACATTTCCATTCACCTTCAGAGAGCTGAATGTGCTGAAAGAGGACAAGTACAGCTTGGTGGAACTTGTCCATTTGTTCTTTAGTGAAACCAAAGAAGCAGGAATCTGCAGGTTTGAAGAGTTCCCGGTTGTGTTCATCTTTGACGGTCTGGATGAGTGTCGACTTCCTCTGGACTTCCTCAACACTAAAATCCTGACTGATGTTACAGAGTCCACCTCAGTGGGTGTGCTGCTGACAAACCTCATCAGGGGGAATCTGCTTCCCTCTGCTCGCCTCTGGATAACCACACGACCTGCTGCAGCCAATCAGATCCCTCCTGAGTGTGTTGACATGTTGACAGAGGTCAGAGGGTTCACTGACCCACAGAAGGAGGAGTACTTCAGGAAGAGATTCAGAGATGAGGAGCAGGCCAGCAGAATCATCTCCCACATCAAGAAATCACGAAGCCTCCACATCATGTGCCACATCCCAGTCTTCTGCTGGATCACTGCTACAGTTCTGGAGGACATGTTGAAGACCAGAGAGGGAGGGGAGCTGCCCAAGACCCTGACTGAGATGTACATCCACTTCCTGGTGGTTCAGTCCAAAGTGAAGAACATCAAGTATGATGGAGGAGCTGGTTCGGATTCACCCTGGAGTCCAGAGAGCAGGAAAATGATCGAGTCTCTGCGAAAACTGGCCTTTGAGCAGCTTCAGAAAGGCAACCTGATCTTCTATGAATCAGACCTGACAGAGTGTGGCATCGATGTCACAGCAGCCTCAGTGTACTCAGGAGTGTTCACACAGATCTTTAAAGAGGAGAGAGGACTGTACCAGGACAAGGTGTTCTGCTTCGTCCATCTGAGTGTTCAGGAGTTTCTGGCTGCTCTTCATGTCCATCTGACATTCACCAACTCTGGAGTCAGCCTGCTGTCAGGAAAACAAACAACATCGTGGTGGTCTGAAATGTTCAGAGACAAATCAACATGTTTCTACCAGAGTGCTGTGAACAAGGCCTTACAGAGTCCAAATGGACACCTGGACTTGTTCCTCCGCTTCCTCCTGGGTCTTTCACTGCAGACCAATCAGAATCTCCTACGAGGCCTGATGACACAGACAGGAAGTAGCTCACAGACCAATCAGGAAACAGTGGAATACATCAAGAAGAAGATCAATGACAATCTGTCTGCAGAGAGAAGCATCAATCTGTTCCACTGTCTGAATGAACTGAATGATCATTCTCTAGTAGAGGAGATCCAACAGTCCCTGAGTTCAGGAAGTCTCTCCACAGATAAACTGTCTCCTGCTCAGTGGTAAGCTCTGGTCTTCATCTTACTGTCATCAGAAGAAGATCTGGACGTGTTTGACCTGAAGAAATACTCTGCTTCAGAGGAGGCTCTTCTGAGGCTGCTGCCAGTGGTCAAAGCCTCCAACAAAGCTCTGTAAGTGGGATTCATTAATAATGAAATACTCTGCTATCTTTCAACAGGAGTTAAATATAAATAACTTGTTTCCTTCTTGTTGTCTCTCCAGACTGAGTGACTGTAATCTGTCAGAGAGAAGCTGTGAAGCTCTGTCCTCAGTTCTCATCTCCCAGTCCTCTAGTCTGAGAGAGTTGGATCTGAGTAACAACAACCTGCATGATTCAGGAGGGAAGTTGATCTCTGTTGGAGTGAAGAGTCCACACTGCACACTGGAGACTCTCAGGTCAGGATTCATTAACCCATTCAACTGATCACCATTTAAACTCTTATTAACTTTAGTTGATTAAACATCTGACATGTAACTTTGCGTCTGCTGATACGATCAACTTCGGCAGTAGTTATTAATTATATAATTATTAATGTCTAGACTCAGTTACTTTCCATGAGGATTTGTCATTTTTTACTTTTGTTGTTAAATAATTAATTAGAACAGATTATTTAAAAGGTTTATTATAAATCTGGACCAAAATGTATCAGGTCAACAAACATAAAACAAACACATGGCTCCACGTGTTGACAGAGGGTTCTTGTGTGTTGTTCTGTGTGTTTGCAGTCTGTCAGGGTGTCTGATCTCTGAGGAAGGCTGTTCTTCTCTGGTCTCAGCTCTGAGCTCCAACCCCTCCCATCTGAGAGAACTGGACCTGAGCTACAATCATCCAGGAGACTCAGGAGTGAAACTACTGTCAGCGGGACTGAAGGATCCTCTCTGGAGACTGGACACTCTCAGGTACAAACACTGATGAACAAAAAGGAAATATTTATGTAGGAAGTTTTAAAGGACAACATCTCCAAGAACTAAAATGATAACTCCCTATCTGCTCGAACTTATCTTATATGACAAAAAATAGCAATAAATGGCATCTCCGATTCATATTTTTAATAATTTTACAGCAATAAGAGCTAGTGACTTACCGTCGTTTCCAGCTAAAAGCTAACACTCTGGCCGTCACAGGGGTGTCTTTAGTGTCTTTGTAGCCCCTACATCCCGCCTGGAACTTGTGCATTTTTTCGGGGTCTTTGAGCAATAAATCCAAACTCTTTCTTCCAAGATCTATCCACTTTATGTCCATAATTTATGAATTTTCGGCTGCCGATCGCCGCTAGTTGTGATGTTAACCATTTTGTTTCCCATGATGCTTTGGGAGACGCTTGTTTTTGTCTTGTAAACCAATGGAAGGCAGGTCCGTCACACATTAGGCGCATATAAGGCTGTCAGTACGTCATCCGAGGGACAACAAAGATTGTTTAATGTGAAGAGAGATCACTCTCAAAGTCAGAATAGTAAGATGTGACCAAAGATCGTCTATTACTGTTCTACAGAGAAGAATGACATCATCATTTTGCACTGGATAACTCCAAATATATAGGAGAACTGTTTTAGCCAACACAAATGCTTGTGTAGCATTGCTGTGTGTGTGATATTGACATTATTATTTTGAGTATTGGCATAAGTGAATGTCATTAGGGCAAAAGCGTCCAGACTTTTACAATTTTTTATTTTAGATATTTTGTCAACTGTATAAGTTATGTTTATTTATTCACTGCTTGACTCCCAAGATATATGAGAAGTGTTTTAGACACAATATTGGCTTAGCTTTTATTGCTCTGCGTGTCATATCAATACATATGTTTTTTTTATTTATTTGTCTTTATGGTCCCACAATCTTATTTTTACATTCAAGTGATCTCACTGCAGCACAAATATTCTAATAGCCCAGTTTGTCCTGAAAAAACTGATTTTTAAAGATTGACTGTGCATAATATGATGTTTTACAAGCCTTTTTAGAAAATAAAACCAGACGGACCATGAGTTGTCAAAAATGCCTCAGGCTGTGGCCAGGTTGGGTCAATGGGTAGAGCACGAGGACATATATTTAGAGGTTTATGGCTTGAAGCAGAGGTCCAGGGTTCGACTCCGACCTGTGACGATATCCTGCATGTCTTCCCCCTCTCTCTCACCTGTCCTGTCCATTAAAGGTGGAAAAGCCCAAAATAATAATCTTTAAAATGAAATGCCTCAGGGTGCAGAGGGTTAATAATGTATGTAGTTCGGACAGATATCTGTATGGTAAAGGACCATTTTTCCTCTTTCCCGGGATCAAATCAGTTTCATCTCCACAGAAAAAGGTCCAGGACAGGTTTAGCCTAGCTTAGCACAAAGCAATGCACTTTCTACACAGTAAGAAGAGTGTGTGGATGAAGCATTAATCTACTCTTTCGGCGGACTAGTTAACCAGCTGTTTAAAATGTCCGTTGCCGGTGCTGCATGGCTCATGTGATCGATCAGAGACATACACTGACGTCTGGACCAGTTCTTGTACAAAGTTCCTCTTGTGCTGGGAGAGTACCGACTCTAAGTTCAAAAAGTCCCTCAAAACACTCTTTCCTAGTCGCTGCTATGTTAACACTATATACTGAATTTCTTCTTTGTACTAGATAATAATCCCTCCTGAGTCCCTCCCTCTTTTAACAGTAGGGAGTTTGACTGATGACAGCATGATTTCTCTGTAGTTTGGGGGACAGTGAGTGACAGCGCAGGGTCTACACCAGGTCTCTTGGAGGATGATGATGTCTGTGTGACATGTGAGTCAGTATCCAGTATTGGAGACTGCACTATTCAGTATGACATGATGTACCCTGCTATGACATGAACTACAAAGACTACCTTTGAAGTCACTGTTCCATTATCCTTATTATGACTATTATTGCCACTGTTCATCACACCCCCAACCGGCCCCGTCAGATACAGCCTACCAAGAGCCTGGGTCTGTCCGAGGTTTCTTCCTAAAAGGGAGTTTTTCCTCACCACTGCTTGCTCTTGAGGGACTTACTGTAATTGTTGGGGCTTTGGAAATTATAGAGTGTGGTCTAGACCTAATCTATCTGTAAAGTGTCTCGAGATAACTCTTGTTATGTTTTGATACTATAAATAAAATTGAATTGTGTCTTTGGTGTTGTCTTTGAATTCAGGGGTTTCACTTTTACATCCAAACAATGAAGAGTTAAGGCCCTGAATATTCGACATGGAGACAGTAAATGGCTTCATTGTTGGCAAATACAATATACAATATATAATACAGGCCAGCTGGGTGGAAGCTGCTCTGTCTGTTGGTTCTGTGGGGGGGTATCTTGGTTGCGTCCTAAAGCCACATCTTTTAATTTCTTTGCAAAGGTGCTGACGGTATCTTTGTGGAGGTGGACATTGTGGTAAAGGCTGTGGATGTTGAGGGTAGGGTGGTGGGCCAGGGGGACATTTGGCATGAGGGCACATCCACGTGACATTTCAGCATTTATCCAGTGGATGGTGTCAGGATGGAAGTCTCTTCGTGGGAGGACGGTAGAGATTATAATCTTTGATGAGGGGAAGGTCTGTGTAGCCCTCTGTGCTACTCTCTTCACAGACTCTGCTACCCCTCTCCTGCTGTAGTCTCAGGTCATTAGTACCTGTGTGGATGATATGGCTAGGCTGACCCAGGAGGGGCTCAGTGAGCAGCTGGAGGGCATTGTCAGTCCTGGGGCATTGGATTTTGGTGACTTTTTGTCCGGGGAAAAGCTGGTCCTCATTCACAAATTTCCCATTAGAATCTATAAGGATAATGATCTCAGCATTGCTGGTTTTCTTTTGCTCTCCAGATGTAGGCTTGTTGGTAGTGGCCTCTGTATGTGGGTCGGGGGTGGGCATTACTGCAGGTTGTTGTGATGGTCTGGTGTTAGTTAGGGTGGAGGTGGATGGCTGTGGTTCATGTTGAGGGGGGTGTTGATGGTGATGGAGGGTTGTGGTTGGTGTTGGCAGGCTCCCAGACTATGGAGCTGCTTCTTGAGGCTGAGGATGGTTTGCTCTCTCAGGTGCAGCTCCTCTCTTATAACAGTGAGATCTCTGCCCATGGCCTGTCTGTCCTGCTGCAGCTCCTCTCTTATAGCAGTGAGTTCTCTGCCCATGGCCTGTCTGTCCTGCTGCAGCTCCTCTCTTCCAGCAGTGAGATCTCTGCCCATGGCCTGTCTGTCCTGCTGTATCTCCTCTCTTTTAGCAGTGAGCTCTCTGCCCATGGCCTGTCTGTCCTGCTGCAGCTCCTCTCTTATAGCAGTGAGCTCTCTGCCCATGGCCTGTCTGTCCTGCTGCAGCTCCTCTCTTACAGCAGTGAGATCTCTGCCCATGGCCTGTCTGTCCTGCTGAAGCTCCTCTCTTATAGCAGTGAGCTGTCTGCCCATGGCCTGTCTGTCCTGCTGTAGCTCCTCTCTCATAGCAGTGAGATCTGTTCTCAGAGCTTCTCTGTCCTGCTGCAGCTCCTGGACCTCTCCTCTTAGCTCCTGTATGGATGCCTTCATCTCGTTCCTCACCTGGCTGAGCTGGTCTCTTAGTTGCTGTGTGGATTCAGTGAATGTCTGTTTGGAAAGCAGTAGCTCCTTCAGTTCCACCAGCTCTACTTCTTGCAGAGATAGACTCTCTCTCATATCGGACACTCTGCTATCCAGTTGACTGCTGTGCCCTGAACGGTCTCCTAAAGGCTGTTCCTCTTCCAGCTCTTCCCCTGGTGGATATTCTGTGGGGTTGAAGTTGCTTTCCTCCTCACTGTCTCTGCCAGAGCTTTGATGGTGTTGAAGTCCTCTTGGACAGAGCTGAAACTGGCCTCATTGCCTTGAAACATGATGGTCCCATTGTGGTAGACATTGATGTAATGCCCTCCCCCCCCTCCTCCTTTTAGGGTGGAGCCTGCTGGAGTCAGATATTTGAGACCAGGTCTGAGGAAGTGTAAGTGTGTTTTTAATTTCATTCATCAAACTGTGACATCACTCATTCAACCCTCTGATGTCATCATCAAAGTGCTGATTGGTTAATAACTGCAGCTGTGTTGTGTCTCCTCTCCGTCAGATTCCTGTGAACTCACACTTGACACAAACACAGTACACAGAGTCCTCAAACTGTCTGACAACAACAGGAAGGTGACACGTGTGGAGGAGTATCAACCATATCCTGATCATCCAGAGAGGTTTGAGTCCTGGGAACAGCTGCTGTGTAGAGATGGTCTGACTGGTCGCTGTTACTGGGAGATCGAGAGGAGAGGAGAGGTTAATATATCAGTGAGTTACAGAGGAATCGGGAGGAGAGGACACAGTGTTGACTGTTTGTTTGGATGTAATGATCAGTCATGGAGTCTCTTCTGCTCTGGTGATGGTTACTCTGTCTGGCACAATAAGAGAGCAACATCCATCTCCTCCTCCTCTTTCTCTGGTAGAGTAGCAGTGTATGTGGACTGTCCTGCTGGCTCTCTGTCCTTCTACACAGTCTCCTCTGACTCACTGATCCACCTCCACACCTTCAACACCACATTCACTCAGCCTCTCAATCCTGGGTTTGGGTTAGGGTCTGTTTCTGGTCTGTTTCTCACTGCTGATCAGTTGAGTCTGTATAGGATCACACTAAACAGAAATATTTCAGGTTATTGTTATGAAGTAATGAATGAACTTTGTATAAAATAAATTGAACAGATTCCTGGTGAACATTGTAAATTTCTTCTACTTCCAGTCCTTCAAAGATGGAAGCTGTGATCATCAAATTGTAGAAATGCCATTGACTTGTGTCATGTTTTGATTTATGTCTCTTTTCACAATAAAAGCATAAAGATACTGTGAGAGTGTTTGTGGTCTTTCTGTTTAACTTTTACACACAATAAGATGTCTCGGTGTCCCAGAGGTCTTCCAGGTTGAGCTGCAGCGTGAGAAACCCTCCTATCAGAGAAGTCAAGTACGTAAGTCTTTCACTTTTACATTTTCATATTGTGTTGAATTCAGGGAGCAGAGAGTCTCTCTTTTTTCTCTCCACGTTAGTTATCTGCTCAGCCAGCTGCTGGAACTTCACACTGTGCTATTAGTACTTTTACTGCAGTAACATGTCATTAATGTGACAGAAAAGCTATTTCATTGGGTCTGTTGGAGGTTTGATTCACTCCCACATTAATATGTTTGTGTTGAAGACTTGACTGTTGGTATCAGTGAGGAAAGAAGACAGAGGGGGTGGGGGGATGGATTTCATATGTTCAGCTTGTGTAATGAGTAGTTGGTGTCTACAGTCATTAAATCTTTCAGTCAGTAACGGAGCATCGACACAGCAGTCCAAATGTACTTTTATTGTGAAAATCTGCTCCTGCTGCAGCCCTTCCTGCCTGCTTCCTGACAGCTTCCTGGCTGGGACTCCTTTCAGGGAATAGCTCACCTGTGTCAGAGATTTCTCTCCAGGTGGAGACTGACCCTCTTCTTTATCAACTCTTCTTCATCAACTCTTTGGACTGTTTGAAGAAACTGTAAGTTGCTGTTTGATACTTTAACAACATGTTAGTCTTTGGTCTCTTCAGGGTTAGTTTCTGGCTCTGTAATGTTAAATATAATGTTTCTACTTCACTGCTTATTTCCTGAGAAAGTGTGGACCACTCTTGTGGTGGAAGATAAATCTACATGTTGATGATTTACTGGAATCAAACAGCTGAGCTTTATTTCCTTTCTCCAGCTGTCAGAAAACAAACAGTCATCTCCATCAGAGTAACGTGAGACACAACACAACTCTAATGTTTCTGCTAAAAGTTCAAGGTTCAGCTTTATTGACATAACAGAATTGTCCAATGAAATGCAATCATCATTTACAGCTGGCTCTGATGAAGTAAAGTTACCAACCAGGCTGCCTCTGTGGACTTTGGGATAAAATATCAGAAAAAAGTTTCAAAATATATTCCATAAAGGCGACTAAAAGTCTGAAAAAAGCAACAAATACATGGTTTGCGTGCAGTTTAGTGTCCCAAATTCCACTATGGCCACGCCAAGACCCGCCCTACAAATTCTATTGGTTGGGGTTAGCATTTGACCTTGAGTGGTTAAGGTTAGGATAACCTTTCTCCAGCTGTCAGAAACAATCAATCGTTTTGGGTCATGGAGAGCTAGGGGGACTACTATGATCACATCAAAATCACTATTTTTAAAACACTAAGAAGGCTCGACACAACATGAAACTTTGCTCCAAGTATCACCAGGGTCTCTACACATGAACTCAGCACTGAAAACATGGTGTGTGTTTACAGAGTTTACTAAAAAGAGGTTTTGAATGACTGACTTTAGCTGTTGGTGTTTCCAGTCGCTACCATCTCGCCAGTCAAAAAGTGTCTTATAAACTCTGTGTACACAAACAATGTTCTCGATGCTCGAGTTCATGTGTAGAGGAATTGGAAAACTGTGTACATTCATAAACTGTTCATAGGATAGTATAGCACCAGATTCATCGAAAAGATTAAGAATTTGATTTAAATCTCTTTGCAACCATTTAGGAAAAAATAAGGATTTGTTCCTAATAAGTATGTTACAATTGTTAAAGGGGAAAGTCTTGTGCGGTGAAAAATTGTGGACAAAAGCTTCCAAGTTAGAAGGGCTTGCTGATGGAAATTTCATAAATTAATTGGCAATTTATTTGGCAAAATATTACATTTTAAAATAAAAAAAGTTTTGTTAAAAAATGGGATTTGAGATAAAATACCAAATTGACTCAGGGTTTTTAAAGACATATTTTTAACCATTTCCCTTTAAGGGTATTCAGTGTCAATGAAATCTAGGACTTAAAGACCTCCTTCTGCTTTACTACTGGAAAGTACATTTTTATTTAGCTTATGTGACTTATTTTTCTCTTTAAACTGAGCGTCTGGAAATTTACTGGAAAATCTCCGCCCCTTTGCAACCCTAGTCTTACCCATAACAGTCTAAGGTCTTACCCTGAAAATTCACCTCAAAACGCATCGAAAATGCAAACACAATATTTTTGTGGAACTTCAATGGGGAATAGAGACTAACAAGACAGATAACAACATTGAACATGACATAAACAGTCATTTATTTTTTTGATTTAGGCGACTAATTTTTCTTAGTGACACAGGAGGTGCTGGATCCATCCTTAACTTTTAAAGAGAACAAACCGCTACCTTACCTCACTGATTATCAGTCGGCTGATTGTTATTCTGATCCTCTTTTCCTCTTTCCTTCGGCAGTCGTTCTGTCCAGTGTGTGTCTGTCTGTCTCTGTGTGTCTGTCTCTTTGTGTGTGCCGGGGTGTGTGTGTGTGTGTGTGTGTGTGTGTCAGTATTTTTTGGTGTTTTTTGTCAGAGCTTTGGCCTGAGTTTGTTTTGTTTTGTCTTCAGCATGGCGTCTTCCTATAAAATCCCCAAAAAGAAAGGGTCTGACTCCGCCCCCCTGCACACGTCACCACTGACCCGCCTCCAGAGCTCCGCCCCTAAATTTAAGGTGGTATTACAAACTAACTAATATATTTGATTTTGAATTGATGACTGTGATCGTCCGTTTTGTTTTGTCTGAACAGAGTTACGTGCTTCAGTCCGGCAGAGGCAGAAGTGACAGGATGCATGCTGGGAGTGCTCTGGGCTCGTCAGCGGGCGGACAGAGGTGTGTAGAGCGCCCCCTACAGGCCACACGGTGAATCACATCAACACATAACAGCACAGCACAGATAGAGTGTCTGTGTAAAGAATAAATGTCAAACATGCGTCCAGCGCGCCTCTCTTCAGGGACGTGGTCCAATCACTGCTGGGACTCCACGTCCCCGACAGAGGAGCAGCAACAACCAATCACAGCCGAGGCTGGAGCAGCCAATCACAGCCGGGACAGAGAGCCGAGTCGTCATCCAGCTGCTTCTCAAACGGGTGAGGTTTGATCACAGAAACAGAAACTACCGGCTCTCCCCATTGACCTGTCTTTTTCAACACTTTTGTCACATTTTTCAAAGTTTCTGTCAATATATTTGGAGCTCTCTTGACGTTTTTTTAATCCCATGTTTTAATCACTTTTCTGGACATTTTTGGTCACTTTTTTCTAGGGCTGGGCGATATGGAAAAAATCTAATATCACGATATTGTTGACCATATACCTCCAAAATCAATATGGTGGCGAAATTGTAGGGTTGACAATTGGTGCTTACAAAAACATATTTACACAATGAGATTTTTGATAAATAATCATCATTATTGTGGATATAATAACTAAAGGGGGTAAAGGCAAATAATAGAACAGCTAGAACAGTCTGATAAATTCAAAATAGGACATCACTTTACTGTAATCCAGCCATTAAAACCAGGGACAGACTTGTCTCATATCACAATATCGATATAATATCGATATATTGCCCAGCCCTACTTATTCAGATGGTTTTGTCACTTTTTTCTGCCTTGTTTTACATTTTTTTCAACATTCTTTTATAAATTGTCTTTATTTGCTACAAAATTGACTAAAACACCCAAATTCAATGAAAGTAGTGAGCTGATCATGTATTTTACTTGTGAAGAGTGTTGTAGGGAACCATCCACGTTAGTTTGTTTTTAAAGTTGGTTGAAAGAAACCCAAATTTCTGATATAGAAACGTTTTGAAAATGGGTCAAATTTGACCCCGAAGACAACAGGAGGGATAACTATTTATCATCAGCAGATCACAGATTGGTATGTGTCAACATTTGGTCAGGAAACTTGTTTTAATTTCTTTTCAAATGCTACACATTATATACATTACATTATAATAAGTGCTCTGTTCAGCACCATCGCTGTCCATCAGCTGTCACTGGTGCTGAAACATTTTCGCTTGACTGTTTTCTTTGTTCGTCAATACAAACTAGTTGAAAACTGTCTTACTTGGCTCAACAACTGACACAACATAACATATGCAATCATCACATTGACCCGAGGACACCAGGAGAGTTACATATTTATTAGTTACTTTTTCCAAATCCACATGAACAACGTTCATGTCAGCTTAAATAAGTCACTTCCTTTTAAAGCTGTCCTCCTCGTGTTCTACCACTTTTTTGTCGTATTTTTTGTCACTTTTTTATTGAATTTTTCGTGAGTTTTTTGTTTGGACCGTTATCTTCATGCTGACTCTTTGATCTTCTATTTTACCAAAAATATACCAACATTTTGTTGAAATATCAGATATTTTGCTCTCTAGGTTGTTTGCATTTAAATCTAAAAGTGGATCCTGTCTCTTCACTGGGGTGAGTTGTTGTGATGAAGCTGTGAGTTAAATGTGTGAGTCAGATGTGTGTAGAGGTGTAGGGATCTACCGATACCGATTAGCCAATGACCGATACGGGCTGCTGATTTCTTTGAGCCGATATTTGGAGCCGATACTGCTTTTGGTCCCTCAATTTACATCCTAAAAATGACACCGTGAAGATAACAAATGTTACAAGTCTCAATTTTAAAAAGGAACATTTAGTGAACTTAAAAAATAATATTTAACAAATAGTAAAAACATGAGGTTGAAAAAGTAAAAAATGTCGGTTAATGCAGCAGCAGCGTATCGCTGTCCCTGGTGCTGAAACGTTTTCACTTGACTGGCAAAAAGTTTTCTTTGTTCGTCAATACAAACTTGTTGAAAACTGTCTTCTCTTTGTGTTTTATTTGACATATAAAAAAAGCTTACTTGGCTCAACAACTGACACATTATAACATATGCAGTATTTCAAATTTGTCCACTTTTCATAAATCATAAATTTGGGTTTCTTTTAACCAAATTGCCCCAAAATAACATGGATGGTTCCATAAGATGCTCTTTACAAAGGAAATTAAGGATCAGATCTCTATTTTCATATAATTTTGGGTGTTGTATTCAATTTTATAGCATTATTATCCTGACTAAACTTTGACAGATCTGTGATTATCGGTTACCTTCATTCCTCTGATCTTAACTATTAGTCAAAATCATTCATCATTTCTGCTTTTTTTCTTACACAAAAAATAGAAAAATGCATATAAATGAGGTTTAATGACCAAGAATTCCAAAAATAAGTGTAAAACTAGTGGAAATAAATAGGTCTAGAGATGAATATACTGATGTTAATGGAAAAACGTGCCAAAAACGTTGAAATAAGCAACAAAAAGGTAAAAACTGTGTCTAAAAGAGTTAATTTCCACCCGGGAGGACAACACAAATTAACATGTTAACCAAGAAATATCAGAGACTAAAAATATCAGAGACTGAAGCATGTGGAAAGTGTGTTTTAAATTCATTTATAACTTTAGTTTAAATCTCTGTTTAGCTTCTTTTGGAATTAGAGATGGCCCGATACTGATTCTGATTCCTGAGCTTGACACACACACGCACACAGTTAGAGACACACACACACAGACAGAGAGACACACACACACAGTCAGACACACACACACACACACACACACACACACACACACACACATACACACAGACACACACACACACACACAGGCACACACAGACACACACACACACACACGCACAAACACGCGCACGCACACACACACACGCACGCACACACACACGCATGCACACACACAAACCCAAACAATGAACGCCCCAAAACTTTCTTTTATTCTCCAGTTTGACAGTCAGTTATAATAGAAAAACAACATAAATAAACTACTTTAACGATGATTTTCTTTAGGGCTTTATTACGTGGTATCTGATCGGTGCATAAACTCCAGTACTTCCTGATACCGATACCAGCGTTTTAGGCAGTATCGGAGCCGATACCGATACTGGTATCTGGTACCTTTTTCTGGTCAGCTGGATAAGGAGTCAGTTGGATAAATCTGGCTAGTCCTCGGGTGTTTGGGGTTGGCCGATTGAAAATAATCCAAAATTCTCTTTGGAGACATCCCTAAGTAGATAGTGATAGATAGTAGAAACTCATTCCTAGTTGTGTGTGTGTGTGTGTGTGTGTGTGTGTGTGTGTGTCAGTGTGTGCGTGTGTGTGTGTGTGTGTGCCTGTGCGTGTGTGTGTGTGTGTGTGTGTGTGTGCGTGTGTGTGTGTGAGAGCCTGTTCTTTGTTCTAAAATGTTCCAACCCGTATCTACAGCAGCTACGGTAACTACCGTACCGTAACTACCGTAGCTGCTGTAGATACCGTAGCTACCATAGCCTGGCTGTTTATCAGCACGTAGTCGGAGCCCTGGGCCTCACGTTTAGGACCTTTTATTTCAGGGTCATAACTTAACTTGACTTAACTTTTAAAGAGAACAAACTTCTACCTTACCTCGCTGATTATCAGTCGGCTGATTGTTATTCTGGTCCTCTTTTCCTCTTTCCTTCGGCAGTCGTTCTGTCCAGTGAAGAAGAGGAGGAAGGAAGAGGAGGAAGGAGACGGAGGAAAGAGGACGACACAAAGCTCAGAGCAGAGACCGGTAGGAGACTCAAACTACAGACTCAAACTACAGACTAGTAGGGTGTGTGTGTGTGTGTGTGTGTGTGTGTCTCTGTGTGTTTGTGTGTGTGTATACGTGTGTGTGTGTGTGTGTGTGTGTATACATGTGTGCGTGTGTGTACACAGGAAAAAAAATGTATGGTTGAGTTTCAATGTCTCGAGTTGCCTTTTTGTCCTCTTACAAACAGCCACCAAAAATTACCTAGCCATTGTTGAGATGAAGAATTACTACTTGCATTTTAAAATGTGAAAACAAAATGACTTCAGTAAAACCCCACTTTCTAATACATGCTCAAAAGTCAGATAAATCCATTTAAATGGTTTGAGTTTGATACAGCTAGCTGTGTTAAAAGTTCTTTTCAGTTTAGCAGTATCTAAAGGCAATAAGAATGAATTACTTGAAATGTAAGAGAAATATACAGCAAGTTTTCCATTAAATGGTCACATATACCATCCACCGCATGACTCGTAAACTGATCTTTATGTAAAATCTGTTGATTGCTTGACAGATATGAAATGCATATGTCATATGGAATTGAATGTTTAACCTGAGTGGTGTTGCTGGCAAGCTTTCCCTTCATTTTAATGAAGTGGTGATGTTGTTTTTAACCACAGTCTCCTGGGAGTGATGTTTCCAATGCCACGAGTGCTCTTTGCCATGGCGAGAGACAGCCTGATCTTCAAGCCTCTTTGTTACATGACCTCCAGGCAAAGCCCTGTCGTCGCCACACTGTCTTCAGGAGCTGTAGCCGGTAATCCGGTTGCAACTATAACTGGGACTATATGCAATAGGGTTACATATAGGGATTTGCATAACCCTTTGGCTTGCAATTATATGTGTATAAAAGTTTTAGCCCAGTGCTCGTTGAAAGTTTGTTCATATTGGACCATTCTGCACCTCATGGTTCCTCCAAAGCCAATGCTGGAAGTAGTGTGCCCTTAATGTGACGAGGGAGAAAGGATTGTGGAAGTCAGGCAGGTGGATTGGCATGCAGCACATCTGACTTTCCAGCATTCCCATCTCATCACTGATCTTAAACTTAAATTGCCTGTCTCTCTTAGTTATGCTCTTAGTTATGCTGTTATAGTTTTAGACTGCCGGGGGACTTCCGTCCTTCCTTCCTTTGACTGCTCTCTCCTCTCCTCTCTTTCCTTTGACTGCTCTCTCCTCTCACTTTCCATTTGTGTGCATCCCATCCCAAGGGATGCTTGTTACTAACCTGGCTCTGAGGAGTTTACTCCCCGGAGTCCTTGTGCTTTGATTTTTTTCTCATCCAGCATATTACCTTGGAGTACATTGCACCAAGATCTTGGTTGCAGCTGTCGCCGTGGTCCTGCTTCACTCCCTACCAAGCTCTGCGGTGCCCTGCAGTGTCATGCTGTTTTTCCTCGCCACTGTCGCATTGCTTGCTCTTGGGGAATTATTAGAATTGTTGGTGCTTTCTAAATTATAGAGTGTGGTCTAGACCTACTCTATCTGTAAAGTGTCTCGAGATAACTCTTGTTATGATTTGATACTATAAATACAATTTTGAATTAGAATTGAATTTAATTGATCTGCAATGTGTAATGGCAATCTTCCCCTAATGTGTTTTAGTGAGAAATGTTACAAAATGTTACAAAGTGCTTCACAAAAGAAATAAGGCAACCAATATAAAAAGAGACTTACTTAGAATAAAACAATATTAAATGGAAATAAATTAAAATGAGAGTAAAATCGGAAATCTTTAGTTATAAAAATATTTGATGTTGTAAAATGTTGGAATTGAACATTCTGCTGACGACATGGTTGAAGATAAGTGGTAGATATTTCTCGATGGTATTTTAAGCCCCCAACGTCTCCTTCCAGGCAGCACTGCGACCGTTGACTTCAAGGCACCTAACCCTAAACCTAACCCTAACCATTGCCTAAGCCTAGTGCCTTCCAGGCAGCACTGCCTGGAAGGAGATGTTGGGGGCTTAAAACACCAATAAACAGATATTTGTGAAGGTTAATATTGTAACTTAACGTGATTCTTCGTTATTAAAATGAATATTATAAAGCTTTTACTAAGGCCACTCATGTCATCTTAACTCAGCATCCCCACACTCTTTGGTCAGATGTTTGGTCAGTAACCTATATTTGGATCTCTTTGTAGCTTTCATGGTCCTGTTGTTTGACTTGAAGACACTGGTTGTCGCAGTGTGTATTCTTATATTAAGGTATGTACACTTTGTGTAACTACATTTAAACAATCTGTTCAGTAAAAAGCCTACATTTTAACATTTAAGAAAATTTTAGATGGAAAAGAATAACTTACAGTGCCTTGCGAAAGTATTCGGCCCCCTTGAACTTTTCGACCTTTTGCCACATTTCAGGCCTCAAACATAAAGATATAAAACTGTAATTTTTTGTGAAGAATCAACAACAAATGGGACACAATCATGAAGTGGAACGAAATTTATTGGATATTTCAAACCTTTTAAACAAATAAAAAACTGAAATATTGGGCGTGCAAAATTATTCAGCCCCCTTAAGTTAATACTTTGTAGCGCCACCTTTTGCTGCGATTACAGCTGTAAGTCGCTTGGGGTATGTCTCTATCAGTTTTGCACATCGAGAGACTGACATTTTTGCCCATTCCTCCTTGCAAAACAGCTCGAGCTCAGTGAGGTTGGATGGAGAGCGTTTGTGAACAGCAGTTTTCAGTTCTTTCCACAGATTCTCGATTGGATTCAGGTCTGGACTTTGACTTGGCCATTCTAACACCTGGATATGTTTATTTGTGAACCATTCCATTGTAGATTTTGCTTTATGTTTTGGATCATTGTCTTGTTGGAAGACAAATCTCCGTCCCAGTCTCAGGTCTTTTGCAGACTCCATCAGGTTTTCTTCCAGAATGGTCCTGTATTTGGCTCCATCCATCTTCCCATCAATTTTAACCATCTTCCCTGTCCCTGCTGAAGAAAAGCAGGCCCAAACCATGATGCTGCCACCACCATGTTTGACAGTGAGGATGGTGTGTTCAGGGTGATGAGCTGTGTTGCTTTTACGCCAAACATAACGTTTTGCATTGTTGCCAAAAAGTTTGATTTTGGTTTCATCTGACCACAGCACCTTCTTCCACATGTTTGATGTGTCTCCCAGGTGGCTTTTGGCGCAAACTTTAAACGACACTTTTATGGATATCTTTAAGAAATGGCTTTCTTCTTGCCACTCTTCCATAAAGGCCAGATTTGTGCAGTAATACGACTGATTGTTGTCCTATGGACAGAGTCTCCCACCTCAGCTGTAGATCTCTGCAGTTCATCCAGAGTGATCATGGGCCTCTTGGCTGCATCTCTGATCAGTCTTCTCATTGTATGAGCTGAAAGTTTAGAGGGAACGGGTCTTCGTAGATTTGTATTGGTCTGATACTCCTTCCATTTCAATATTATCGCTTGCACAGTGCTCCTTGGGATGTTTAAAGCTTGGGAAATCTTTTTGTATCCAAATCCGGCTTTAAACTTCTCCACAACAGTATCTCGGACCTGCCTGGTGTGTTCATTGTTCTTCATGATGCTCTCTGCGCTTTACACGGACCTCTGAGACTATCACAGAGCAGGTGCATTTATACGGAGACTTGATTACACACAGCTGGATTCTATTTATCATCATTAGTCATTTAGGTCAACATTGGATCATTCAGAGATCCTCACTGAACTTCTGGAGAGAGTTTGCTGCACTGAAAGTAAAGGGGCTGAATAATTTTGCACGCCCACTTTTTCAGTTTTTTATTTGTTAAAAAAGTTTGAAATAGCCAATGAATTTCGTTCCACTTCATAATTGGGACCCACTTGTTGTTGATTCTTCACAAAAAATTACAGTTTTATATCTTTATGTTTGAGGCCTGAAATGTGGCAAAAGGTCGAAACGTTCAAGGGGGCCGAATACTTTCGCAAGGCACTGTATTTTACCAACTTAGTTCATGTAAAACCTCTACCTTAGCTTCCATAAGTGTGTTGCGTATTTTTATTTTTTCGCAGGTACAAGGAAGATCCTGGTCTTATACGTAGACAGGAATCATTTACTGTAATGGGGCTGTTAAAGCCTCCGGCACGACCCAACCACCGCACCTCAAAAAATGTCAACATAGTCATCATTATTATTTGTAAGTAATCCCTCATTGTTCTATTTAATAGTAGTGATGGCCAAATAAAGCCTCATTAAGCTTTGTGAACCATTATATTTGTTTTGAGTCCACTAGATGGCACTTTTGGTTTAAAGAAAAAAGGTGTTCAAATTCAGTGTGCTTTCAATTTTATTCATACTATCAAATCATCAAGAGTTATCTCAAGACACTTTACAGATAGAGTAGGTCTAGACCAACACTATAATTTACAGAGACCCAACAATTCCAGTAATTCCCCCAAGAGCAAGCATTTAGTGCAACAGTGGCGAGGAAAAACTTCCTTTTAGAGAGAAACCTCGGACAGACCCAGGCTCTTGGTGGGCGGTGTATGACGGTGCCGGTTGTGGGTACAATTAACAGTGGCAACTATAGTCGCAATAAAGATAATGGAACTATGACTAGAAATATAAGTTGTAGTAGATCATGGCATAGCAGGGCACTGCAGGGTGTAGCAGGGCATAGCAGGGCATAGCAGGGCACTGCGGGGCGCAGCGGGGCACTGCAAGGCATAGCAGGACATTGCAGGGCATAGCAGCGCACTGGAGGGCGTACCTGGGCATAGTAGGGCGAGAGTGTCGAGCTGGACCAAGGTGCCACCCTAATCCAAGGAAAACTGCAGGGCGAGAAAACATAAGGACTCCAGGGAATAAGCTACCCAGAGCTAAGTTGGTAACAAGTATTTCTGGGACATGAATGCACACTGATGGAAAGAGAGGAGCTCAGTGCGTCAAAGGAAGTCCCCTGGCAATTTTAAACTATAACAGTATAACTAAGATCTGGTCCAAGGCAAACCTGAGCCAGCTCTGTAAGGGTTGGTGGATGAATCTGACGACTATGAAGAGAAGCAGAGAAGGGGTGCCGTGTCTTTATACCCTCCCTTTTCAACCCTTTGTTCAACAGAGACGGCATTTATTAGGTTAAATGAATACAGAAAATGGTTCACAAAGCCTCACACGGCTTCATTTAGCCATCACTACTTAACAGACATGTACTATAGTATGATGGAGTTTTCTGCACTTACACATTGTCATATTTATAGTGCCACTTTCCAGAGTTAGTGAAACAGCAATCCACAAAAAAAATATTTCACCCCTTTTTTTTTTTATTTAAATGTGGATGCTGAACAAAATTTCACATTTTAAAGTTTTTCCTGACAGCTCTGATTCCTCTAGTGTTCCTGGTGATCGTTTTAAGCATGCTGCTGTCCGAGGCTGAGCATTCCCTCCAAATTCGAAAGTTGTGGTGTGTGCTGCTCATCTTTGTCCTCGTGCTGACACTGGTCCTCGCTGTCGTTATCATCTGGAGACAGCCACAGAGCACAATTAAAGCTGCTTTCATGGTAAACTGGAGGTGTGATGGTGGTGGGCACGATTTCATGCATCCTGAGGATTTGCACCTTTTTACAGTTCCAATGGGGATATCTTGTTAGGTGGGACAGTTAGTGGGCCTTACTGAGGGGCTGTTGCAGTGCACAGAAAGTGTATGGCCAAGACTTGATGTGCCCATTGAAGGGAGGCCATCCCAGGTTAAACCCACACTGAATGACAGCTGTTTGAATGAAAAAATCTAAATCAAAATTATTTTTGGACCGAAATATTAAGAGTTTTGCTTGGTAATTATATATAGAAAGTTATATCGATGTTAATAAAAGAGCATTAGACGTGCTGATAGGCGGATTCTGTTTTCCCCCCCGTTTCCAGTTTTTATGCTAACCTGCTGCAGGCTGTAGCTGCATATTAAGCTTCGCATACAGATATGAACGTGGTATCAATCCCCTCATCTAACTCTCCCCAAGAAAGCAAAAAGTATAACTTTCAAAATGTCTATTGGCCCGAACCAGTCATGAGTTCATGTGTTTTTGTAGGTTCCCAGTCTCCCTGTAATTCCAGTTTTAAGTATCTTCATCAACACTTACATGATGGTTCAGTTGGATGGAGAAATTTGGATTAGCTATGCTGTCTGGATGGCAGTAGGTAAGGACATGCTGGTTTCAAGTGCCCTAAATAAGCACCTTATTGTAGAGTATCTTTATTCTTTCTGGTTTGTGCATCATTTATAGATGGTGGAGGGATCTAAATAAACCAAACTGTCCTTTGTTATATCGACCCTAAAAAGCCTCACAACTCTTTTCCTTAGGCTTGATCATTTACTTTGGCTACGGGGTTCGTCATAGTGTCCAAAAACAAAGGCTCCAGGAGGCTCGCACCCAACAAGATGTTGTAAACAGTATTGTTGCTGCTGCTTGATGTGTATTGAATTGTGTGACGTGTTGCTGTCCACTTAACATGGAATAAGCTGGCTACAGAATATGGTCAATTTTAGAATTTTATTCAGGTTTCAGCCAGAGTTGAATTGAGCTGTTCCTTTGATACTTGTTTTTATGCTAACAATTGCCTTGATATAAAGTATGCTAACAGTATTATGTCTTATGTGTGTAGTCATATCCATTATGTCTTATCAGTCTTTCAAGACTATGCAATCTTGGATATTGTTGTTTTAATGTGTTTATCTAGAAAAATGACAAAACGTTTTTAAAATATTGTGGGGGTCATTTAAATCAGTAAGAATCGTTAATGTTAATAAATTGCCGAAATTTTTTTTCACTTGAGTGGATAAGAGTTATAGTGTCTTTTTTTCTCCATGCTTTTATATTAACTTAAGCAGCATTTTATGTTTTCCACTTGGGGACAGCAGAAAAAGCTGATGACACATCATTGACAATATATCAATGGCCTTATAAGTTAATGGCAGTTAATAGTTGACTTATCCAAATGATATGGTTCATAAGTTCAGAATTTCCTAATTTTTGCTCCAGCTACAAATTACTCAATCTTTCAACCAATTGTTAATATTATTACATTTTCTTTTTCAAACATGAGTTGTTTAATAAGGGTAGGCAATATAAGCAAGAGCTTCAGCCTGCACCTGTTTCAGACTGCTGATATGATTTGTTAATACATTGTTGTTGGTCGGCTCTATTGTTGCTGAAAGCCAGTCTGAACTTCAATATAAAAAATATTGATTAATGCAGCTTTATAGGGCCTGAAAAAGATCAATGATGTGGGATTTCTTAATCATTAAAGTAATGCATATACATACTTATGCTAACTTATATGTTGTGCTAGTAATAAAGTCTACATAAAGTGCATTGATCTCAAGTATATTGATAAAATTTGACTCTACTAACACAAAATGGACTAAACGTGTGCCGCCTATACTTCTGTGTGAGGAATGAAATATATAAAAGCAACATTGTTATAAGGCAAGAAAGGGATTCAGATTGTACTTATTGTGTAAATTCACAAGTTAATATATACATTTTACCACTCAATGCACTCTCAGTGCCTATCATTTATTTCTATAACATGACTTAGGAGACCGAGCAGTCATCCACTAATCAGAAGGTTTTCAATTTTTTTGGCCCCTGAAGTCTACATGTCGAAGTGTCCTTGGTGCACCCGGTGCCACGAGGGGACAAAGGCAGGCTTTGCCCCCACAGTTTTATTTTCTGCCCCCTATTTTCAACATCATACATCCATAAAATGTACAAACACAACACAATTACTTTTAGGTGACTTTACCCCTTGAAAATAACGCTATGCTGCTCAGACCACTGTCGGTAGCCTAGCAACACGTATTGTTTACATGTCTTTTGACAAGGCGGCTGTATTATCAGAAACTAGAGCAAGCTAGATTTGGACACGAGGATCGGATCGGATCTTCCTTTTTTAAGAATGATTTCTGTGCCGTTCTTTGTTCTTTTCTCAAAGAAAAGCTTAACTCCAAGTCTTCCAGAAGACCGCTGTTCCCAGCAGCAGCAACCATAAGCCCGCCCACCGACTCTATACACAATGTGATAGGCCTGACCAGTTCGCAAGCCAACGGAG
This sequence comes from Perca fluviatilis, assembly GCF_010015445.1. Taxonomy (NCBI): domain Eukaryota; kingdom Metazoa; phylum Chordata; class Actinopteri; order Perciformes; family Percidae; genus Perca; species Perca fluviatilis. The sequence goes on along the minus strand of NC_053130.1, from coordinate 32,587,784 downwards.
AGTGCCTAGACCCCCCTGGCTGCAAAATAAATTTGCTGCCACCAGGCTGCGTCTAGATTTCTAGGCTAAAATGACCTGCCATTTTCATCAGATGAAGAATCTTGACACAGCTCTCCCGTGTCATCGTAGCGCAGCCGCCTTCAGACCCTGATGTGACAGGTGCCTCACTTACAGTCAGGTGATAGCCTACACATCCTAGTTAGACGTAACTCCTGTAACGTTAGCAGTTTCTAACGTAACTAGTACTGCACTAGCTAAACCTTTTATAAATTTGTTATTCTTAAATGTCGGCTCAACCATTACTGGAGCGGAAACGTCTACGTATGGGACCACGCACTGGGAGAGCTCAGTCACAGCCGTGTGTTCAATCTGTTACATTAATGAAAGCCTAAAGCTCATAAACAGACTTTTAAATAGTTACTTTGTCAAGTCGTACTTATATATATATATATATATAAATAATTGATACAAATGGACAACTTAACTGCTTCAAGAAATGCCATATTTGCGAGTGCTGACCCTGTGGCGGCAGTGTGGGTAAAGCCTGGGTAAATTAGTTAATTTTATCCTACTTTATGAAAAAAAAAATCACCCCCTCGCAATTTTTACCTGCCTCCTTAGTCATTTTAACCTGGCGCCGGGCCAAGTCCTTGGGCAAGATACTAAACCACAAATGGCTGAGACCTTTATCACGCCTGATGAGCACCTAGCATCTGTCACCTGTGTGTGTGTGTGTGTGTGTGTGTGTGTGTGTGTGTGTGTGTGTGTGTGTGTGTGTGTGTGTGTGTGCGAGCGAGCGTGTGTGTGTGCGTGCGTGAGAATGGGTGTATGCTGGCTTGTGTTGTAAAGCACTTTGAGTGGTCACTAAGACAAGAAAAACGCTATATGAATGCAGACCATTTACCATAACTGCACATTCTACAGTTCTGAAACTTTAAACTTGATGCAGCAGATTTAAAAGTTATACTTTTAGGTCTGACACTATCCCACAATGAAGGATATGTGGAAAACACTTTAGTGTTTTGGCCAAGTTAAACTAAAATACATTTTCCAATACCAAGACTACCAATAGACTAATACAGTTTTTTATTCTGTGTTCTATTTGCTCTAATACCAGCAGTATTAAACTTACTTCAACAAATTAGGTGTTATGAGATTGATTGTTAGTTTGGTTCCTGGGTATGTCTATGGGAAGGTCATTCCCAAACATAAAGTGTGCATTTCAAATGAAAAATTAGGGTGGCAATGGGTTGCGTGGGCTGACCTCCAGTCAGCAACAGCAGATAGCTTCGACCGAGAAAAGAAGTGGAGCGGAGCCTCAGCTAGTATCTTAGCCTTGGCATTTTTAGGTACAGCTTTTTTTGTAATTTGGGTGATTTTACCGTTTAAGTTTTGTTCAGTTCTTTGCTATTGGATGTTTGGCTAGTTAAACTCCTAATTTTAATGTTTTATCTAAGTTACACATCAAGCTGACTGCTGTTTCAAGGCACTGTTCTTCATAAAGTTGACCCCCTTACTTAATTGTGTTCTTCCTGCTTTCAAACTCTTCACTATACCTTCATCACATTTCTCTATTTCTCATCCACACATTGCTATCTTAATATTCCATTACCCATCCAGTCTTTTGTTTTATCCCATCACCCCGCTCTCCCTCAATCACAGCCATGATCGATGTTGTGATTGCTGAGCTTCAGTTGTTACAGGGTGACTATACGGAGAAGCTAATTCATGTAGCCAATCTAGTGTTCATTTGTCAAGCATCACTCATCATTTGTGAGCCTGCAGGACACACTGCTGCAGTCTCTGAGGGCCTGACATATGTTGTTTTGTTGTTTTGATTGCAATTAGAGGATGTGTCTGCGTATTAAAGAAGCAGTGAAACGTGACCACTGCAATATGGCGACACCTTAGTGCTACTGGAGAGAGAGCACAGCAGAGGGAACAAGGGGATGGGATTACTATGTCCTCCATGGCTGTGAGGAAGTTCAAAGACATTTTAAAGATTTAAGATCGTCATACGCTTGCACAGAAAACATAAAATGTTTTTTAATACATTTAGTAGTTTATAACAGGACTAAGATTCTACAGCCATAATAGCAGCTCTGTGAGGCTTTACATAGGCACAGTGGTGCTTTGAGCTAAATGCTAATGTCAGCGTGCTAACATGCTCACAAAGACTATGCTAATGTGCTGCTGGTAAGCAGGCATAATGTTGACCATGGTCATAATTTTTTGTTTAGTATGTTAGCATGCTAAAATTAGCTAATTTGCACTAAACAGAGAGTACAGCAGAGGCTGATGGGAAACTCATTAATTTGTCTATTAATTGTGGCGTCTGTGGCTTAGGAGGTAGAGTGAATGCCTCCCACTCAAAAGATCAGCAGTTCAATCCCTGGCTCCTGCTGTATACATGTTGAAGTGTCCTTAAGCAAGACACTGAACTTCTGGCTGTTTCATCTGTGTGTGGATTTGGCACCTTGTGTAATAATAGCAGTGGGTATGATAGAATGATGTGAATGAACAGTAGCAATAATATTGGCAGTAATTGTAATAAAAAAAATATGACTAGTTATAATGATAGTAGCAGTGGGCTTCAAGCTGGACCACGGCAGCAGGCGCAACCACGATCCAGATGCTGCCACAATCCAAGGAAACATGCGAGGAGAAAAGCACAAAAACTCCGGAGAAGAAGCTTAGTAAGTGTGTAGTACATTAAGTACTTTATTGGAACATGAATGCATATAGATGAAGAGAGAGAGAAGCTCAATGTACAGTTTACATTGAGACTTTACTTCACCGTGGCTTCAGTATGCAGACACAATGTTGTGTGGTCTTAAGAGAAGTGGGTGTGGTTAGCTGATTGACAGGGTCAGAACTGACACGTCACATGAGGGGGTGTGACTCTGATTTAACTCAGCCCTGTGCAGGTTTGCAGGCAGTGGGGCAGAAGGTCACGCTGGAGGCTAACTAGTTGTAAATACAACCTGAACTAACACACAGAGACCAGGACTGGCCCAGTCCCGACGAGGAAAGCGGTCTGGGAGCAAATGTCGCCAGCAGCAATCTCTCGACCGTGAACAAAAGCAGCGGCTGGGTTAGTCAGTTAACACAGCACAACCCCTCTAGAAGTAGGTGAGACATACAGTCATCCAGCGATAGCCACTGCTAATGCTTGCTCTTGATGGAATTACTGTAATTGTTGGGGTTTTGGAAATTACAGAGTGTGGTCTAGACCTACTCTATCTGTAAAGTGTCTCGAGATAACTTTTGTTATGATTTGATACTATAAATAAAATTGAATTGAATTGAATTGAATCCAGGCCAGCTTAGGTCTCATTCTCACATTAAACGCAACATGCAGGAAGAGGAGACAATATAATTAATGTCATGTGCTAGGTTAGCCTTTAGTAGCTATGATTCTTTGTTCTACAAGTCCAGCATAGCTTAGCTAAAATGTTACACACACAAACAGAAAGTACACACACTAACCTACAAAATCTTGTATGTCTTTTCCAGCAGTTGGTGTGTTTTTTAAATCCTGGACTATTCCTGTCAGTCTCTGTGGCTCACCTGAGCAGCTGCCACCACCAACACTGAAAATGAGTCCATCAGGGACACACACACACACACACACACACACACACACACACACACACACACACACACACACACACACACACACACACACACACACACACACACACTTGTGCAAACTCCCCTTATTAGCTGTTCCAGATTGGCCATCCTGAGGCCCAGATGCCTGTGACCTCCCCAAACTCCCTAAATGCAGAGTTATTGTGATTAAAGCATGATTGGCAGTGCTGGTTATTAATTCTAATCTTGGGCACATATGCGAGGTGGTGGGCAGAGGGCAGGCAGCAGTGTGTGCCAGGCGGACGCCACACGGAGGCTAATTCACTCTGACACGCTATCAGAGCATGGTCACACACACTCCACATTCCCCCGACACACAGACAACGCCTATAGGTTACACACACTTTTCCTCTAATGCACAGGAGAGCGGTGGCGAGGAGAGAAGGTTATCCTTTAACAAGACACACACACACATATTTCAAAGCACTCCAACACAAAAGTGGCATTTTCTGAAACCAATTAAGGTGCTCTGTTCCTTCAAGTACATCATTTGAAAGTAGAAGCAGCGTGTGTTAAGCAAATCCTTTCCATCTCAAGACTTGTATAAAGGTCTTACATTTAGCACTACTTAGAGGCAGAAACTCAAGTGATGGGCAATTTTGTAAATATATTTTCTTCCCTCGAGGTAAAAGCTTTGAAGCAAATGATGTCTCATCTGTCGTAATAAGTCTCTTCTTGGTTTAAGATGTCTCCTCAGTGCCTGGATTCATCCTGAAATTACAGCAGCGGTATTACAGAAAGAATGGACTGAGTCAGATCACTCATCAGGGTGATGTTGGCATTATAGAGCCTGATAAAAATAACAGAAACACTGGCAAAAAGTGTTTTAAAAATTTTTTATTCCAAATGCCATCAGTATCCTCAACCAAACCAAGTGACAACATCAGTTTGAGCTGCTATCTTAATGAATTTAAGCATATTTATTCTGTTTTTATCTGGATATATTTTTTATACTCAACTTACTATGTCTGAGATGTTGTCTGTATGTTTATTTCTTGTATGTCTGGTGAACCAAAGGAAGATTTCCACCCTGGTGGACAATAAAGATTTACTGTATTGTATTGTATTCTATTCTATCACATGTTAAGAAAAGAATCAAAAGTTTTCATCAAATTCAGTACATGATCAGGCATGTAATGGTTTTAGACTGAACCCTTAGCCGACTGTTAAGTAAAGGAAAGCATGAGGTACTCCTGTTTCTCCTGCAGAGGGCATTGCAATATAATGCAAGGGAAAGAGCTCTCATACCTTTCTTGGGGATGACATGGCTGCATATTTATGTTGTGGTTTGAGGGAGGGTCAAAGGAAGTCAGTATTCACTTTATCAGCACATGTACCACATTTCAAAATACACATATGTCACGGAATGAAAGTTGGACACACAGCCAAGCTAATAGTCATTTGTCTTCATATACAGCCTGGTTTCATGGCAGTTTGTGATATGGTCACGTTATTGAATGCATTGAGTCGTGGAAGGACACAATAATGTTTTTTTTTTCGTGTGGCGATTACGAATTTTAAAGCAATGTATTTCAATGGGAAGCATATTTCGTGATCACTGAATGATGACGGTAGCGAGTAGTATTGATAAGGCGAAAGTCCACGCAGGGAGGTTGGTCGGGGTGGTGGATGGGTCAAACAACACAGGACTTTCACCGCGGAGACCGTTCCTTTCCTCGTTATTCTCTTCCTAACCACAACCGTCCAGCTGTTGTCGGCGTGTCCCACGTGTGACGGTTCCTTTCCCCATTCTTCTTTTCCTAACCACAACCGTCCCATTGTGGCATTTCATTTCATTGTTGTTTGCCCCTGCTCCCGGGGATCGCGTCCCACATGTGGCAGTCCGTCCTGTTGTCGTTGCCGGCGTGTGGCGCCTCATTTCCCCGTTGTTGCATCCCCCAGAGCAGGTTCGAAAATCGTGACCTGTACACGTTCAAAATTTGTGGCGTGTACACAAAATAAACGTCAAAATCGTGACCTGTACACAAATTAATAAATCAAAATAACGTGACTATTTCACGACCTGGCGTGAGACCGGGTTGTCATATAATAGTGTTGTACAAAAACACTGAGTTTTAGTTATCAACTGCATCCTGCTTGCTGATGACAATAAGGGGAAAGCCTGTTCCATTCACCACACATTGCATCATATCAAGAGTATTTGTCCACAAAGTGGTACAGACTGAGGTAATTAAATATCATGACAACCCCTTAAAAGTATATTACATTACAAAGTTTGCAAGTATCAGCAGTGCACTCACAGAATATATTTCCCAGAGGCAGCCCTGAGGGCAGAGATAGCAACTGGTAGAGTTAAAGCGAGGGTATGCTTCAGTGTCCTTCCCAGTCGGCGATTGGTCGGGTCCGATCCCTACCACTTCCTGCTTGGAGCTAGAAAACACAGATTGGAGCAGCATTCAGCATCACCCTCCAATCTGGGAGGAGCAATAAAGCTATAAAGGGTGTCAAATGGTTACTGGAGGTGGCTGTGATTTCACTTGACCAGCTCACGATCATAACTCTAGTTGTGCTCTGTTTAGCCAAAATACAAGTCAAATACTAGTTCTGTGCTGACATAGGGGTACTTGTGAGACCTACCTGGGAGACTGGGCCAGGCATTAGATTCCAAAGCTGCTACCGACTGTCACACTAACCCATATTTTTTGTGCAAGAAGGCAGGCCTGCTGGGATCTTTCAAGGAATGATTGTAAAGATTTACAAAGATAATGTTTACAGCATTTACTCTCTAACTGGGACTTTTTGGGAATGATTTGTGGCATGCTGTGAACAAAGTACACACAGTTTAACCATGTCTCCAGTTAATTTACATAGCTCACATTAATGTATTGTGTCAATAGTTATCTTCATTTAAAATTTGATGTGGCGTTTTCTTTTGCGGGGTGCTAATGTTCCACCAAAACAAATTCCAAAGTTTAGCACCGCCCCAAAACGACTGTGATTGGGTCAAAGAAACGTAAACAACTCAGAGCGTTTTTTTTTCTCCCAGAATGCATGTGTGGCGTAGCCAAACCTTAAGCCACAGCACTGTGGAGGAAGGTCTGGCAATGCGAAACTAGTCACACTAGTTTAGGGGTGCTGCTCTACTTGTATTGGTTTTAAACTTGATCTAATTAGTGAGGTTATGTTTCTGTTTGTTTATGTAGTTTAGTAATTAAGCTCTTTTTTCAAAGAGTTGTCTAAAAATAATACATTTTATTAACGCACTTTATATTTAAACAAATCTCAAAGTGCTACATAAGAAATAAGGAGAAGTGCTAGAGGAAAAACGTATTAAAACTAAAAGAAACAATAACAGGGGTAAGTAATCAGCCAACAGCTCTGCTGAAAAGGTGAGTCTTAAGGCCGCATTTAAAAGCATCCACAGTCTGTGGTGTCCTCAGGTGGTCAGGGAGAGCATTCCACAGCCTGGGAGCAGCTAAGCAAAAGGCCCAATCGCCCATAGTACGGAGCTTGGTCCTCTGGGGTTTTAGGAGATATGCTGAACCAGAGCGGAGGGAATGTGTGGAGGTTTGTGGGGCGAGGAGTTCAACCTTGTACTCAATCCTGAGTGAGACCAGAAGCCAGTGGAGTGATCTGAGGATGGGTGTGATGTGGTCATGTTTGCGCACCCTCATTAAGATCCCGGCTGCGCTGTTCTGGATGTACTGCAGCTTCTGGAAGCTTTTGCCAGAGATCCCAACGAGGAGTCTCTTTCAGTTATATCTGTTTCTTTGTTTAAAGCAGCACCGACAGGCTTTTTTCCTTTGTAGTTTGTGTACCTGATTTTGTTGATTCACTTTAAGTTCTTACCGATAAATAACTTTAACCGAAAACACCTGGGTTTATGGTGCTTCCCTTTCCCCTCACAAGCTGGGTCGTAACATGAAGATCAAGTACAGTGCAGGTGGAAACTAAGAGTGACAGGAGTTGGTGAAGTAAGGGTGCATAGACACATAGAATTAATAGGCGGCATTACGGTGGCTGGTGGTGAGGTGAGAGCGCTTTAACAGGCTACCACCATCTAGACATCAACGCTTAACGACAGCAGAACAGGCAGCCCTTCTCTGCATTATTAAAGACACATACACACAAAAAACATTTACCTTAATTTTAAAAGTTATCAGGGTTCTCTCAGTAGTTCCCCGGGGCTTGAATTACAATAAAAGAGTAATGTATTCTTATCGTCTTATCATTATCCTTTCCAATCCATTTTTTCTTTGTTTCCTCTGTCTCCTTCACTCTTTCTCCACTCACTCCCTCTGCTCCTCATCTTTTCTTCACTCCTTCCTTTCTTTTCCTCCCCTCCCCTCTCCTATCTTCTCATTTCTTACTTTAATTATTAGCTTCGCTAAAATAAACTTTTTTCACTCTTCTTCTCCCCCACGTCCTGTCTTTCCTCCTCCCCCCAGCACATCTGGAATTGTCATTTGAAACACCCATCCCTTTAGGACCTGACACACAAACACACACACACACACAAAACACACACACACACAAACACACACGATCAGCATGGACACACATTACCTCTGCCATTACTATAATGTTATTTTTATGCGAATTCAACATGAAAATAGGCGGGGGAGGACAGAAAAGACAGAAAGGAACACCAGGCGAAAAAGAAGAAAAACACAAAGCCAAAGGGACACACAATGCTAAAGGAGCAGAGAGCAATCTTTCATTTATTCAATTAGCTAACGAGGCGAGGGAGCCAGACACCGACTGAGGATTGATGGCGGGGAAAAACTTCTCTCAGCAGGCGACGCTTACTCAGGACTTTCACTCCTGCTTCTCTCTGTCTTCCTCTTTATTCAGGAGGGAAGTTCACCAGGGGAAAGAAAGGAACTGAAGGGAGGAGAGGAATAGGGTGACCTTGAGCAGCTGTTTTCTGTCTTGAAAGGGAAAAATATAAAAAGAATCAAGGTGGTGGGACAGAAAGAAAAACAGAAGCATGTTTTACTAGGCTACTGTATTTTTTGTCTTTTGGGTTTTTGGGTTAAAATTGAATAAATCCTCAGAAAACCAGACCCCTATGGTAATCTATGACTCTAGAGTTACTGTATCATTCAATATGGTATATCTATTCACATGAGGTTAGCATTTAATGGGCTGATAAAACTATCTATGACTATATTTAAACTGATTGAAAACAAACATACACACCCATGAGGATTCAAAAATACCCTCTCTGATTTTCCCTGCACCGTATTTGTTAGTGAGAAAGTTGACAACCCTATCCTGCTTTCACCATTCATGCTAAGCTAAGTTGAGCATAATTTTAACTCTGGCTAGCTGTTTCCCCTTGATTCAAGTCTTGACGCTAAGCTTAGTTAAAGCTATAGTGCACGTTATATTAATGGACGTCCGTTACAGTCACGCCATTGCCAAATGAGTTAATCCAAAGCTAATTAAGTCTATCATTAGGGCTGGGTATCGTTTGGATTTTTATGATTCCGATGCCGAACCGGTACTTTTAAAATGATTCCAATTCCTAACCAATTCCTAAAATGATTCTTGAAAAACTGAAAAATGACATCAAAGAAAGTCTCTTTTATGGAGTTTTGTTTTTTAAATTGAAAATTATTAAAATTTCACAATATATTAAGGTTTTAAAGTACTTCAATATATAATAAGTAAACCTAAGTCACCTAACACGTAACTACAATAATTTAAGAACAGTTACACTATTAACAAGTAACAACAAAATAAATGTTGTTGAGTTGGTATGCCAACCAGCTTCAAACTTTAGCAGTTCTTTTGCAGAAAAATGAATATTTGCCTTCTCTGGCAAGATACTACACCTCTCCTGACTTATGGCATGTCCTGCACAGGAGAAACCTCTCTCAGATAGTGTCCAAGAGGTCTGTACACACACAGGTAGGAGTTTGAAAGGACAGACAATTTGGGGAGGCTGTGAGCAAGTGTAATATCGATCACGTGCAGTGAATGGTTAATATGCTTTCATGTCCGTTTTGGTGAGCCCAGAGGGAAAATATGGCATTTTAAAAGTAGCCTACATTTACGATAGCTAGCTAGTCGGAACCGAAATGAGGAACTGAAATTTGCGTTCTAATCCGGTCCGAATACTACCGTTTGCGTAGGAACCGGTTCCATAGTGGAACCAGGTTTCGGTACCCAACCCTACCTATCAGCTCAAAAAAAACTCTGTATTTCTCAGTATTGCTATGTTTACAAAATGGTATAGTCGCAGTAGCTTGAGTGATGCGTTTTACATCACCACTGAGAAAGGACAACAGCAGAGTTCAGCTTTGGAGACGAAGAGGATTTCTGGCAACAGGTGAAGGCATGGCTGAAAACCCGAAGAAGAAGAAGCGCCCACGAAATGTTTTGGTCAGTGATTATACTGCTAGGAAAAGAGCTACATGTACCTCTCCTGAAGAGTCCGGTTTTTTTTTCATCCTTTGTGTCCTCTTCAATTTGACGGGATAAACGCTACTAGCAACTACATTGAGGAGGGGTGGGGGTGGTTTGGGGGAGGCTTGTGTCATGTGGATGCTCCGACACTGTTGTTTTCATTACTTAGAAATCCTCATGGGGAAGACAGAAACTACGCGCTATAGCTTTAAGTTAAAGGTGCTGTAGGTAGGATTGCGAAGAGTCAAAATATTTGAACATTGACAACTTCTCAGTCCCTCCCCCCTTTCCGCTAAAGCCCAAAACGGTCTCCTAAGCCCCTCCCCCCACAAGGGAGAATGGGTGTGTGTGCATAAGCAGTGATTGACACGCAGTTAGACACCCCCTGGCCCTGATTGGTGCATCTGAACAGGGAGCTATGGATTTTTGCCAATCGCACTACAGGCTGTAGGTGGTGCCAGAGGAGCTGGATTTTTTTTAAATTACCTGCTTCATGTAGTACTACTCGAACAAAGGGTCAGTTTCAGCAAATATGACAGAAAGTTAGTTTTATAAGGCTTACCTACTGCACCTTTAATGGCCTCCTGGGTTTAGCTACAAACTTAGCATACAGACATGAGAGGAGCACTGATCTTGTCATGTACTTCTTGACAAGAATGTGAATAAGCATATTTCCCAAAATGTCAAACTCGGCCGATCTAACATAAGCAGGGGAGGTGTATGAGAATGGAGTTCCTTCCATATTAGCTTTCACAATCAAGTGGAACCATTAAGTGGTCACTGATAATGTAGTCGACTCACTGTCTAAAGGTGGGCTGGGCGCCTGCCTGGCTGACGAATGTCAAAAACTGCTTTTTTAGCCACAATCCAGTGCTTTGGGAGTGAAGTGTTGACCCTTGGCCTGAGGTCATGCCTTGACATTCAGCTTGACATTTCAGAAGGACTCCGCTTCCATCGCGTGTAAAGGTCAGCATAGCTGTCCTGTCAGCAGGAGGTCATGAACTCTGACCCTGAGGGGACACCAGGATAGAGATTGGACTAAAGAAAGGGGGAAAAAAACGGTGTGTGCGCCCATACTGTTGATTAAGAGTTAGTCTCGCATTGCCAGACCTTTCTCCACAGCGCTGTGGAGTAAGGTCTGGCTACACATTCTGGACACATTCTGGGATAGGAGAAAAAACTCTCTGGGTTGTTTGCATTTTGTTAAACCAATCACAACCGTCTTGGGCAGCGGCAAGCTCCGGACACAACGGTGGATCTGCAAAATAGCCTCGGGGAGGAACTTGTTTTGGTGGAACATTTGCACCCCGTAAAAGACACATACAATATTAAATGAAGTTCATACAATACACTAACGTGAGCTATTTAAATTAGCTGGATACATGGTTAAACGTCAGTTGCTCTTACCAGGGTATCACTGTGTGTACTTCGTCCCAAAACGTTCCAGTTAGAGAGGAAATGCCATAAACATATTCTTTGTAAATCTTTACAATCATTCCCTGAAAGAACCAAGCAGGCCTGCCTTGTTTGCACTATCCAAATATTCTTTAAAACTTGCCATTTTCATTAACTTCTTAAAGTTAATGAAACTGGCACAACAGTTGGCTCTAAAGTTGAATAAACTCAAAAAAGACGTTGTAGCGTGTTGCCTTATTTCTTTGTCAGTGTCCTGAAAGTCCTGCTGGAGACAGGATGCAAACTGCAACCTCCTGGAGGTCAATCTTACAGGCATGAAAACGGGTCAAGGGTGAAAAAGGTGAGAAGGATATTACCCCTCTAGGGGTAAGAAAATTTTAAAAATTCCATATTTTAAAGCATCAATCTGATGCATTTTGAGATGCATTTTTTGCATGAGCAGTGATTGACACGCAGTTAGACACCCCTCCTTGGCCTTGATTGGTGCATCTGAACAGGGAGCGTTGGATTTTTTCAAATCACACTACAGGCTGTAGGTGGTGCCAGAGGAGCCAGATTTTTTTTTATATTACCTGCTTCATGTAGTTCTACTGGAACATAGGGTCAGTTTCAGCAAATATGACAGAAAGTTAGTTTTATAAGTCTTACCAACTACACCTTTAACTTTTCTCCCTCAGTTAATCTGGAAATTTCTCCCATATCCTTCCCTTTCTATCTCGTTTCTCCCACCCCCTCTTTCTCACAACATACCATCTCTTCCTTCTTTTCATCACACTCACTTCAACCCATCCCCCTAATTTCTCGCCCTCACCTCTCTCTCTCTCTCTCTCTCTCTCTCTCTCTCTCCTTCCACTTCACTTTCTCCCCTCTGTCTCCCCATTAGTTATTTTTTTTCCCATACCTGGCTGTATTATTTTCCCTTCTCTCCCTTTCCTCTTGTTCTATCCCTCCCACATCTCCTCTCTCCCTCCCTCCTCCTCTGTGATCCTGCTGTGTTTCTTCTTTATTTACCACAGGAGCTGCTGAGTTCTCCAGCAGGCCCTGACACTTTGGGCTCTGATGGATAGGCCTGCCAGCGGACGGGTGTGATAAACGGTTAGGTGATGGATAGATCTGCCGGGGCGGTGGAGACATCACAAAGCAGTTTCACAGTATTGCAGCTCCTAGCCAGGCAGCGGGAGGGCCTGAGGGTGGCCATTTTGTGCCAAGCCACGGGCCCCTAATGGCGGAGATGGGGCCTAATGAGGCCAGATGATTAGACAGCAGAAATACGGGGGAGGGAGGGGATTGAGGGGGGCCAGTAATCTGACTCTCGTAGGAGTAAAGTGACTTTACTAAAGCAGTATGACTGGTGGTAAAATGTACCCTATTGAAAACTGAAAACACTTACCGTCAAAATGTTATGTATGTAAGTAATAAAAACGTTAATGATACAGAATGAGAGAGGACAACCAAATGACATGACAGATCAATGAACACAACACTACCTGCATTGGCACCATAGACAGTTAAATAAATGGACCAACAGATCCCGTTGCTCTGGACGGAGACCAGTGAAGGATATTCACACTTTTCCGGTGAGGGCTGAGCGTTACTGAGCAGCCTCCAACTGAGCTTGAAGACGTAGATGTGACGTGAGCAACCTGTCTGAAAGTGTGAAGTCTTCTGGTAGCTGTGCCAAGAGAAATCTCAATCATTCCCTATCTAGCAGAGACGGAGAGTGTAGGTATATGTAAGGAGATAACATGTGCACTGGCTAATTATTGCTAACTATGCTAGTTAACATTAGTAATTAAACTTAAACAGCTCATGTAAGTCCAAACTGCCTGCGAGCTTCTCCTGTACTGTACGGTAATTCCTCTACTATGCGACAGTAAGTCACTTGGTTATGACACAATCGTTAGCCTATTTTTACAAAAACGTCTGCTACGGAGCCATAACGTGAAATACAAGGTAATGGAGCCTTTTATACATAGTCGTGTTTCTTTAGAAATAAACAATGAACAAATAAAGTCTTAAAACGTTTCAGATGTAAAGTTATTCGCTGTCAAAGTGACGTCAAAATGAATGGCCGTCAGTGGGATGCTAACGGGGGGTTGATTGCTTGTTAGCATCAAAATGGCACCATCGGAGCTACGTGTTGTAGAGAGACACCCCCTTACTGAAAAGTGAACCCAATGCAGAAGTGCCTTAAACCTGCATTCTATCTCATTTCCAGCAGGGGGCGACTCCACTGGCTCCAAAAATAAGTCTGTTTCTAGAGAAACCTATGGAGAAATGACACTACTTCTCACTTGATTTCATACCACAATAAACATTTTCATAATGGGTTTATGGTCTCAGTTACTACTGTCAAGTCGTCTTCAATACAGCATGATATTTATTTAGTAAATTATGGTCCCAAAAGTGATGATAACGATGTCACTGTGTACATTAAAATAGCTGTGAACTTGTTTTGGTTTTTGTCCATGTTTTTGTCTTTTTTTTTAACTGCAATAAAAGCTTGGAAACTTGAAAAAAAACTGGAAATGCCTATCCACACATTTAATAGCAAAAGCCTATGACATTCTTTTTCTATCAGCCTTTGAGCTAGCTTGCATGGCTAAAAGATCGGCTGTTGATGGACCAACATGCCCCCTTATCTTACTTAAAAAAAACACTAGGCAAGTCAAGTCCTAAACTTTGTTTCCAGTCCCAAACAACGTCCTTACTGTATGCAATGTTTACCAAATGTACTGCCATTTAAAATGTAGTCAATTTGTAGGGAATTATAGAAATTATTAATGCTTTATAAACTTTATAATGTGTGAAGGTTTCTTTGTGAATGTGCCGTAGGTGCTTCTCAGAACAATGACAGCCAACTTCAGAGGGGCAAAAGGACTGGGGCACACTGACTGATTTGCAACCTTTAATAATGCAAACTAACACTACTGTGTCTTTTTTTCCCTGTAAAACTTCATATAAACTTGTGGTGTGGAGGTGTGCAATGGTGTGTTATTTCTGTTACACAAAATATTGTGTGACATCTGGGCTGTTCTGTGTGTAGGTTTTTTTTTAGGTAAGGGGAAACATTGTGGTCATGCTTTAAAGAAAGCAACATTGACAGGTGGAAGGAGACAGGAGGCAAAAAGGGGTATCTGGTGGGTAAGTCACCCACTTTGTTGACAGATACACTTTACTACGTTGTATGTTAAATCGAAATCTAAAGACCCAGGGTGATCGATTTTTTAAGGCCTCAGCGCTGAGACTTTGGGATGCTCTGCCTCCACCCTTCCGGTCTGCTGTTTCTGTGGACTATTTAAAAATCAGATTAATTTCACCTTTTTAAACAGGGTTTCGGTGTACCGGTCTGCACTTTATCTTTTATGCATTACTTTGTAATTTTAATTGTTTTGTGTTTTTAATATGTATCATTTTACATGTTTTATGTAAAGCAGAGATCTTCAACAGGGGGTCCGTGACCCCTAGAGGTCCTTAAAGTCACTGCAGGGGTCCTCCAATATATGTCATAACATAATTCCAACATATTATTAGAAAATATATAAATCCCCACTGATGATAGGCTTACTGCCCTATAGGTAAGGTAGTCACTAAGATAGCTACACACAAATATAGTTAATCCTAAGGATTCACTGTGCCACATGTATGTGTAACATTACAAGATGATTTAAAAAGTCATGCCAACAATTATTATTTTAATAGCTTAGTATTCTATGCAAAAAGGTATAAAGGCTTTAGGCTGCCTACACTTTATTGTACGCCCAGTTTAATATGCAACTTCATTTTATACAATATACGTATGTAGTAGGGGCGCCCTGCTCCGTCTCTATTTCATTTAAGGGGTCCTTGGCTTAAAAACCTTGAAGACCCCTGATGTAAAGCAAAGCACTGTAATTTTTTATCTGTGATAAGCGCTCTATAAATACATTTTACATACTTATTCATTTGCTGCTGACAGACAAGAGTCATTATTCACAAAAGGTCCCTGTCATTTTAAGTGTTTTAACAAACACCTGCCAGTCAGTTTACTTTCTTCCAAATGCTAACACATGTTTAATGCAAATTATAATATTTTTTATTATAACTTTAGGAGTTCTTTTTACAATCTCTAAAAATATACGTTTCCCCCTTTCTGAAACCACATTCGTATTGTCACTCTCAGTCGATTCTGTCATTCATTGTCATTCCATGTAACCTCTATTTCTCATTGAAATAGCATTTTTTTTGTAGTTCTTTCTTTTGCTAGTCTAAATATAATTTGCTGTATATGTACTGATCATTATTACTCTGTGTCGCTTTTATTCAGTTTTTAAGTACTTTTGTGACCATGCTTTTCGTTGTACTTTTATATTGTGATATAGGTCTTTAAAATTCATTCATAAAGGTCTTAAAAAGGTCTTAAAAGTCTTACATTTGACTTTTTGAAACCTGCAGAAACCCTGCCTCTAGTCTGATTAGTTTTATTTCCAATATTCAATCCCTCAGCATATACAGTAGTATCATCATCATCGTCATTGATCCAACCATACCATAATAAACCATAATATCTGTATATGCATTTTGGCGGAAAATTATATAAGATAGAGTCTCTATGACATTTATTAAGCTTTTAAACGATTTTCTGTGCTCTCTGAGGTCCACTTGTGCTTCTCCTACAGCTGGTTGCATTGACACAAAACGTCCAGAAGAGATCACTCTTGTTCTGCATTTGGACTGGAACTGTGGACTTCACTCGGCTTTTAACTGAGGCATCAGTCAGTGTATCTTTGTGCTTTTTATGTTTTAATTGCAGAGGTATGAAAGAGAGAAAGAGAGAGACCATTGTAACTGAGAAAACAAAAAACAAATGTCACCTTGCAGGTGGAGTGACAAAACTGTCAATATTTGAATGTAGGAGCCAAACCTCAGAACTGTCTAATTGCCTGATCCAGCTAGACCAGTGAAAAGAACCCCATTCAAATTGGACTCACCCTGTTTCTAATCACATTGAAGATTGTAGAAGAAAATAGAATCGGCCCATTCAAAAAGCAATCAAATTATAATTCAACCTATTATGATGATCAATAAACAATTAACATTTTTTTCTGAGCAGAGCCTGACTCAGCCATATTGTAAATGAATCTCCATCAATGAAACATCTCAAATCTAGAAAGTAATGTTCTAAAATCCAATTTTATCAAAAGCTTGAAGAAATATCTTGATGCCAGTGAAACGCTGGACCCGATTTTCATATAAAAGTCATACTAGAACAAACATTAGAATAATTTAATGCTCAATAACTTTAGCTGATTGCATTTGATGTGGAGACAACACATTCTTAATAAACCTCCACTACTTTGTGGATAATGGTGTCACTCAACATGCTTTATACATCACCAACTCCGCCTATAAAAAGTCACTTTTCAAACAGTATGCTGATATCATTCCTACCTCTATGGGTCACTTATGAGATTGAATGTTGGTAATATCTAATAGCACTTCTTACATGTGACAGTCATAAACATGTCGGTCACAGGATGCTTAATGTGATGATAGCTTGGCTGCTGTAATAGGACACTACCATTAGCCTTCTAGATTTAGCATTCATGTTCTCAACTGGCCACTTTAGTAAATAAGCAAACCTTAACTGTTTCAGATATATTTTACACAGTGTGACCTTTTGCTAATGAAAGGAACTCTTCAAGCGCTATGTCATGTCATCTGGGAGCTCTTCTACTACAGTCTACAATATTGCTGGTTTCCAGTGCTGGAATGTAACTAAGTACATTTACTCAAGTACTGTACTTAAATACAAATTTGAGGTACTTGAACTTTACTTTAGTCTTTTCTTTTCATGCCACTTGCTACTTCTATTCCGCAACATTTCAGAGAGAAATATTGTACTTTTTACTCCACTACATTAGACTGACAGCGAGGGTTGGGTACCGAAACCCGGTTCCACTATGGAACCGGTTCCTACGCAAACGGTAGTATTCGGACCGGAGTAACTGTTATTTGTTAAATTATTGTAGTTGTGTGTTAGGTGACTTAGGTTTACTTATTATATATTTAAGTACTTTAAAACATTAATATATTTTGTTAAATTTAAATAATTTTCAATTTTAAAAAATCTCCATAAAAAAGCCTTTCTTTGATGTCATTTTTCAGTTTTTCAAGAATAGGATTTGGAATCGTTTTAAAAGTACCGGTTCGGCATCGGAATCGTAAAAATCCAAACGGTACCCAACCCTACTGACAGCTTTAGTTACTTTACAAATTAAGATTTTTGCACACACAACAAATGTAGTATATTATATATATATTTATTATAAAATTAGATGTTTTATTATAAATTAAACTACCCAACAATATAACAGCCTACAAGTCCAACAGAAATGATTCGCTGATTTAACACTGTCTGTTTTGACTGTC
>NC_053130.1:32509928-32562428 GCF_010015445.1 Perca fluviatilis | reverse complement strand
CATCTGTTGGTAAGTGAAGAGTCTTACCCCCAAAAGAGCATCGGCCCTGGAGGGAACATCTCCCCACGTGTGCTTCACATAGGAAAGGTATAACACAGTGGCGTAGTACTCAAGATCGTTCTCGAGACCACTTTTTGAAGGTCTCAGTCTCAGATAAAGAGGACTCACAATTTTATTTCAAGACTGGTTAAGACCACATCTGCAGGGAAATCACAAAATTGCCTGTGCATCGTCTGATTTATGTGTTCACATCATTACTTTGACTGGATGTAAAACTTCCGGCTTCAAATGCAACTAATAACTTCACTTATTTCTAATTTAAAATGTGTTACTGTTTATCTCCCCCATTCATGGGCGTCAGTTTGGAAGCCTTTAGTTTTCAAATAGCATTAGACATATGACCCACTATGTTCTGCTTCATGTATCCATGTACCATGGACAATGTTGACAATGTGACATGACAACACTTCCGGAGTACTTTTGGGACACTGAATAACTGTGGAAAGAGTTGCTTCTGGGGTTTCAATGCAAACACAATCCTCTTGAATGGAGAGAATGGTTCCTACAGATCAGGGGAAGTTTCAATTCAACTCCGAAAAAAAAAAAAAAAAAGGAATCTGACAATCCTTGAGAAAGACAAACACAAAGCAAAAGTCCCTGGCTCCTTGGAGGAAAAAAAAGTTTATCCGAAGTTAGAGTGCAAGTGAGCGGTGTTGAAGTGCGAGCAGGCGGCTGAGCCTACGCACCGTCCCGTGGAATAACGGTGCAGGCGCTTCAGTCATATTTTGCAGCACAATATTTATAGTTCTGCACCACAGAACAGCTGTGTCTGTGCCTGCCCTGTGGGGATAGACATTTTTGTGTCTGTCGCTCAAGAACGATGTTTTATGAATTTTCTTTTAACTAAATTGAGCTCGAGGTTTTCCAAAAAAAGTGGTGGGTACAAAATGACTCATGACGAAATCTGATAGGTATGCGTACCCACCGTCCCCACCAAAATCGACGCCTATGCCCCCATTAATCTTTTAGATAAATTTGAGCAGTGCCTATGGTTTGCATTTTCTACATTTTATAGTGGCATGCACTGTGGGAGTCAAACGTGCTCTGGTTTATTCTTTAAACCAATCACAAACGTCTTGGGCAGCCCTAAGCGCCGGACGGAGCAACTCTGCACTATAGCCTTGGGAAGGAACTTGTTTTGGTGGAACATGTGTACGTTCAAAGGTTGTTTTAGTCAAGTTTAGAATGCCAACACAAAGAAAGCAGAAGGTAACCGACATCCGGGCGAAATGAACGACAGCACTTGAACAATCCTGGAAGTGGAACATTGTGAATAAAGAGTAAGGTGTCTACAACACTGCTGACAGAAGGGGCAGTTCAGTTTTAGGAGCATAAGACAAGAAGGGGTTAATTTCATGATGGCTACCACTGTAGCAATTTATTTTACAATTTTTCATCCTGTTGTCATTTCAGATACCTGCCGTTCCCCACTAGTTGCTCTCAGAGTGTTCCCCACCAATCCCAGGAAACCTGATCCCCATTTGTTTGCCCTCACTCACCGATTACTTCTTTGAAAGTTGAAAACATGTTTTTGCTTTCAACTGCTCAACCTCTGAGTCCTGCTTGTGAGTCCACATCTCTGTGTTCAGAACCACTACAGTTAATCCACCTCACAGCGACTGACTCAGCCACTATCTCTGTCAATATATCTCCAAATGTACTTGTCATTTTAAAGTAAAGCAGGACAAACTATAAATATTATATACATACTACTGTAGAAATCGATAAAAGTTATCCTGTAATAAAGTGTAAAAGGATAACCTTATTAAGCAGATCAGGGACAGAACCACTTTCAGTAATTCTCTGTCAATGGCATCATGAACTGCATGCCATACTATGTCACATAAGTCTATGTGACAAATATTGTTCTCTTCCAGCCAACTTTCCCCCTCTGATGTCTCTATCATAGACTGTATATAAAGATGGACGATGTGTCTCCGCTTCCTCCCACTGTACAAAAGTGAAGCCAAAATATGGGTGCTGCCATCTTGTAATTTTGGAGCCAGAGTCTGCAAAGTAGTGATCGGGTGGTGGAACCGCGGTATCGATGTACAGCCCGTACACCTGCCCGACCAATCACCTCGTTTTTATAGCATAAAATAACTAATAAAAAACAAACTTATCAGAAAATAAATACTTGAATCAGTGTGATAAAAAATAAAAACTACCTAAATTGACTTAATTACATAGAAACAATCTTTGGGAAAAAAAATGTATTTGATGTGTAGCTTACTTTGATTTTTTTAGTTTGGCCCCTGTCCGCTAACATGGAGGGGGCGGTATTTATGACCTGTACTGCAGCCAGCCAACAGGGGGCGATCAAGGTGTTTTGGCTTCACTTTTACAGTCTGTGCATCAACCTCTGGTCTCTTTACTGGTGCCAAAACAAATTTCTGTGATGCCCCACAATGGCAGGTGCATTTATTCTGTCAATTAGAAGAAGAGGGAGAAAACAGTGGGATGGCTAACTGAAAGAGAAAATGCTCCACTACTTTTCTCTCTCTTCATCCGTCCCTTGTTCCCTCCCCTCCTCTCTGGCTGTCTTTTTTATTTTTGGCCTTGGCTCAACTGACTGGCTCGGCGCCAGGGCCTGCCGAGTGACTTTGGGCACGGCTGCCAACACGTGCGAGCCCGCGCCACACAGCCCCGGCGCGCCAATCCTCATATGCCAATGCTGTTGGGGGCACGGCGGTTGGAGGGCAACGCTGCTGTCGCCCATGGCCAGGGTCCCATGGGAGAGAGCACACAGGGCGAGGGTGTTAATGCTTTCAGATCTGGTTAAGAGAAGGGTGACAGCTCTGTTACCTGGGTGGAAGGTGGTTAGGAAAGAGGGGACGGGGGGAGTAAAGGGCATCTGCTTCCTTTCTAACACTCAGACATCCAACAAAAACCGCCACACAGGAGACTTAAGTACAGTTTTATTAGCACGTGTTAACGTAGACATACTGAATGCTTGGAACTATATGAACACATTGCAGGCTGAGTTTGGTGCCAATGTGCTGCATACAGCAGCCTGAGTACAGTGCTTTCAGTATATTAACTGTTTCTGTACCTGATGTCTTGTCATATAAAATATAAGAAGGTGGAGGGGAATAATTCCAATCTACCTCTTTGGTACCACTTTGTAATTAGTAACCCTTGATGGAGGGTTTATACATTATAACTAATGTTTTTTTATGAAAAGTTTATAAATCATTTCCTCATAAGCAGACCCAAAGGGAATTTTCAGATTTTATTTATTTTTTTACAGTTTTCAGCAGTGATGCAGAATGAAAATCCGCAGAATTTAGTAGACAGTTTTTCTGCTTGGGGTGGAGATGTGTTAACATGTTGAGTTCTATTTTTTTTTTTATTTGTTTAAATTTAAAATATGCTGCAAATCAATGGAAAATTCTGTGGAATTCTGAGTCTGTAGATTCCATGTAGGCCTGCTCATGAGCCACAAATACAAACAAACTCTGGTTTGCCAGGCTATGAAAAATCCCTTTGTGTGGTGTTTATTCTTCATATGTTGTAATAACATAGTTATAAATGTTGATTATTGGTTGGTGGTTGATGATGGCTGATGGGTCATTTCTATAGTACTTCGCTTTATGAACAAGTAACAACTCAAAGTTCAAGGTCAAGGTTTAGCAAAAAACGTAAAACTTCTAATCAGCCTCAGGTGCACTTCTTGTGTAACATCTAAAATCCAAAATCCTTTCAGATGGGGGACCCTAGGACAAAATGGGGGTCCGTGGTCTAATTTGTTTCAGTTTACGGGTCTTTCACGTGAAAAGGTTTAGGAACCACTGTCATAAAATTATGCTTATGCTAAGACAGTATGTAATACTGACACACACTTTCATGCTCACAACATGATAAACCACTCTGACATGGGTTGCCAAGGGTGTTCATTCTGACTGGCATCACCCTCTGACTGATTATTTAACTGACTACAACTGATTATCTAACAGTTTTCTTTTTTACAATGGCCATTCCAGCCTCACAGAGCAAGTCTTGTTTAGACTCACACCATGCTACCAATCAAGCTAAAATCCAATTATCATATCAGCATGGAATAAAATCAGATCCAGGAAAACGTACCGACACATCTTCCCGTTACGTTAAGAATGGTCTCACAGTTATGAGTGGCTACTTGAAAACTGAGAATTTCTGTGGAAAAGTTTGCTTCTCCTCAGTGGCTGCTGCCTTCCCTGTCAGTGGTCAGCGGGTTTTCCAGATAAATAATGTTATCTTCTGTCAGCCCCTCCATATCTTCCTGTCTGTGGTCCTAGTGTTAGTGTGCCAGCCAGGCTAGGCGATAAATAAATGATGAAATGTGAAATGAATAAAAACATGAATGACTGTGGCGATGACACTGTGTGACAGCCCAGAGATGGGAATTAGGAGCCAAAGCAGTGCTAAAGCTGGGTTATTGGGCAGGGGCCCCGCTAACGAGCCGTGAGATTGAATTTGACACGTCGAAGAACAGGTGCTCATTTATTTTCCCAAATAAAAGGACTGCGCCAAACTCGCCTGTCCAAAATAACACATAACAACGTAAAGCCATCAACTGCTAAGGTTTTGTGTGATTACAAAGTAACCTAATTTAAAAGTTTTTTTTTTTCCTGTTTATATCTCTCACTATACTCTGGCTAATCTAGCTTGATGCCATTCTTGACATTCTTCAGATGTTGTCGGACGCCTTCCGGCGCTGTACCGGCATTTTGCCGGGCGCAGGTGTGGTAGCGTGGGCAATAACAAGCGCTGAGTAATTACCACAGCCATATCCATAACAGCCCTAAACCCCCAAAGTGTGGTCAGGGTACCCCTCTACCCCCTCATCTCCTCCACCACCTCCCTCCATCCTCTCATCTCGCTATCACTCTCTCTCCAGCTAAATCATAGAACTGGGCTCGGGTCCAGGGGCCTTGCTGCCGCTGCCCGGTTTCTGGCGGGCAGGGAAATAAAGCCGGACGGGCCTCTAGGGATGCTCTAATGTCAGCGTTAATTATGAGTTATGGGGAAACATGCAGAGAGCGCAGGGGTCAGGCCTGTCAGCAATCACACTCTTCAGGCGGAATTTACCATAACGCTTCCTGTTTATCCCCCCATCAATGGGGAAGAACTAAAGGAAATTAGCATTAGCACACCGATCTGTTTCTCTCACACCCCCCCTAACTCCCCCTCCTATTTTGTCTTGCTCATCTCAATCCTTCCTGGCTGGCTATGTCACCCTCTTGGTTACAGTATGAGTTGGAGTGGACCAAAATTTGACAGCGAGTCCTTTTATTTCAGCAGCTTTGGGAAACATAAGATTTTATAATACCTCTGAACAGGGTAATACTGTGATGTTATTCATTTAATGAGAAAAACTAAACTCTCTGGCTCAAAGGCAGAATGAGAGCAGTAACGGCTCTCATGATGGGCCATTTTTCTCTATGAGTCATTGCACACTCTGAACCCGGTGTCGATGTCCCAATCTCTCATTAGTGTGTCGGTACTGAGCCAGACGGTGTCAGACCGTGCAGAGAGCCAACTTTCATGTCATAGACATCAGAATGAAAGCCAGTTAAAAAGCCAATACGTGAGCGATATTCTGTTTTAAAATAGAATCTATTCAAAGATCGGTGCAGATGATAGAGGGAATCAGAGCTGGCAATATTGCTGTAATAAATTATCCATAATTTACAATTTCAGTAATCCTGATAGGCTATACTAAGTATTGGCTCTACATTAATGAGAAATGGTAGAAACAAGTCACTTGGTGGACTACATAGTGGTGTGCGACTGCTTTAATTATATTTTTAATAATAATGGCTCTTTTGGGCAGCATTACAAGGAATTTAATCTTTTCACGGCAAGGACTAAGTAATACATTTGATATCAATAACAAGTAACAAGTACAGAAAGCAACATTATGCAACTTTTTTACCTTAAAGCTGCAGTTTAGGCCTACGTTTTGTCTACTTTGCTAAGCAAAACAAGCTTAAAACATAACATCTGACAGTAAAGTTGTTATGTCGACCCTGAACATTGTTCTGCAACATTAGCTTTCAGGTTGTGTTAGAGTTGTGTTTCTCATCATGTGACAAATGTAAATCCTTTTCGCTCTGTGTTGGTCTTCGCCAACTCCTAGGAAACGTACACCTCTTGTTAGCCTACTAAATACTCACCGATAGAGTGATGAGAAGGTTGGAGTGCTAAAAGTAGTTCTTTAGAAAAAGTAAATGGTTGAGGAAGAATGCCAAAGCTAAAATAAGCAAAATACACTTTGAACAAGATTTTTTTTATTCATTACAGTGGGAGGACTAAATTGATGAGAGCCTCAGGAGGACAATGTGTTATCATCCTTGCAGCTTGCAGGCCCTGCAGAGGAATGAGGTAGCATTACTTTAACAGCTGTGCAAACACAGCTAATGCCTGCTACTGCTGTTTCTCCTCTCAGACTAAAACAATGCTAATCATAGCACATAGCCCCTTTGACTCTACCTAGAAGCCAACAAAGGCAAACCAATGTGCACCTCCAAAAATAACATCCTCCTCCAGCTCTCACCAAATGACTTAGGCGTTACAGAGAGGATTAGATAGGCCTAAACCTGAGAGGGTTTAACTGGAGGGGCTCAGTTGGGTCTAATTTGTGTCAGTTTAGGTGACCTTGATGTGAAAAAGTTTGAGAACCACTGATCTAAAGGATGCAATGTGACATTTTTGACCCTGGAGAGTTAGAGTTAATCAGTATTCTGAGATCTGGTTGTTTTCATGAACTTAATGTACATATAGCTACAAAAAGTAATGCACTGTAATTCGTATGTATTTCACATATTTATTGCTCTATGCACCACTGTTGATTGCTGCTGTATAAAACCGTTCTGGTTCGCATATGGAAGCGGTCGGTTGGATGGGTGGGTCATAAAACACAGGACATCTGAACCTCACAACCACACCCCAGCAATGGGATTGATCCACAGATAAGAATAAAGCTGCCTGTGTCCGTCTGGGCAAAAAGTAACACCTGGAAGTTTTCACTTAGAATTTCACGTTGGTTTTGACTGACGTTAACGTGGCTGACCAGGTTGTTCTAATCAGGATGATGTTCGATGACTGAGGGTATTTCTGAACATGTCAAGGAGGCAATCCAACACTATGGAGCTCCTAATGATCAGTGTAGAGTTATTTTTATGAACCTCTTCAAAACGTGCTATGCCATACCTGTCCACCAGTTGCCTTTACCAGTTGTGTTGTATATATATATATATATATATATATATATATATATATATATACCAGTTGTGTGTATATATATATATATATATATATATATATATATATATATATATATATATATATATATATATATATATATTAGGGGTGTCACAATTCTCTTCTCAAAAATACTTAATTTTAAGCTCACAATTCGATTACTTTTTTGATTTAAATTTTGTTTTTTTCAGCACTAACAGCTATACCTCTATAAGAGCCACTAGATGGCAGAAGGATATTTTACAGAAATAATGAAAAAGACACGCACGTCCCTAGTGCCCAAATGCGATGGGTGCTGGATCAAAACAATAGCATGGAAAAACAGAAAGGATTATTATGCTAGTCACAGGCATTCAAATCATTCTAGAAGGTTACTTTACAACAACAGCTTGAGTTCCTTAGAGTTCATGAGGTGCACCTGAATTCACAATGAGTTTACAAGGTGCACTTAAATGCACAATGAAGTCAAGGAGCACACATGCTTTACTGTTTTTTGTTTGTTTACATAACTCATAGGGAAGGCACAATTTTGCCACACCAGTGACTTAAGGAAAGCAAGAGGATTTAAACGTTTAGTTGTTTCTTCGACATCTCCGACTCCAGTGGCCATGGTGTCTGCAAAAGCGCATACGTTGGGGGAATGAGATCTGTTTTTTTGGTCATGACATGTCAATCCCATGGTGCGTCTAGATCGGTGGCCAGGGGGAGGTCGGGTCAAATTAAGTAATCCCCACATATATCTCGGGATGTACCGTAAATGGTATGTGTTATGTACTATGTATATTTTTGTCTCAAAATAAAAAGGTAGGAGAAGGTAACAGTCATGAAGAACAGGTAGAGTGATACATATGTAGGGATTTCTGATGGATAGAGCAACATTTACCTTTGATCAAAAATCAAACATTGTCCAATCAGCACATTGTCCATCCCTCATATGATGAATACGATGCTGTTTGATATTTCTATTTGCATTGAACGATACACTCAGTAAAGAGACCTGAATTTGATTCCTCCTGGACTCTCACTGACCAGCGGCACTGAGTGAGTCTTGTACTCAGAGATACAGTATGTTAACCAGACAGAGACGCTGCAGCAGTCATGAATAATACACAAAGGACATCATAGACAATACTGCACACACAACTCAGCTGCCCACCCATACCCAACACCACCTCCACCTCCTCCCTCTCCTGTTTTCCATAAATAATGCATTAAAAAGGAGAAAGAGCTTGTTTACTTGTGGTTTGTGTGGTTCTTCTCAGGCAAATTATTTTCCTCTGTTTGACTGATGGGTCAACATAAGCGAGGAGGAGACTTCATTTTCAATCTCCTTCCTTTTTTTCACTTTTATGGTCCTGTGTGTGTGTGTGTGTGTGCGTGTGTGTGTGTGTGTGTTTACCATACTGCAAAGAAATAAAAAATGAAATGAATATCCAACGGAGACTCCTCTGTCGTTCACATATGCAGTGGTGCATTGTAGGAGGCAGATCCACATGCAAGACTGTCAAACTAACAATGCTAGACTTTTTTACAAATACTTTGAATGTGCATTCACTTTGCAAGTTCAGAATGCGACAGAAATGCCCACACAGCCATACTGGACTTTTGGTGTAACAATCAGCAGGCTGTCATTCTCAAAAAAGCGAACACTTTGTCAGTTTGTTTACCTCACCAGATGCCATACCAACTAGTGAGAAAAGTCCTTGCTCGTGCAAAGACTTTTTCAAGTGAATTCCGCAATTTGTCTCCCAAGCAAAGTGTTGACACAAAGCAAAACGCAAATCAGCCAGAAATGCAATATGTGTACAGTATCTAGAGACAATTAAAACCGCAATCCATAATGAAAAGAAATAGGAGTCTAATGAAGAGGCTCAGACAGAGCATCGCTGACCCTCTGACCCTCACATGAAAAGAGAAGCAGTAGGCAGAATGCCTACAAAGCGCCGTCCCTGCCTTTTTGAAGTGACATGGAAAACTCGCCATCTGGCGTGATCATCACATTTTCACTTTGTCAATCCTCAAATTCTCGCACTTAAACCAACGGGCTGCAGCAGCTCCACTCTGCCTCGCTTCTTCTCCATAACGCCTCATCTGCAGCACAACAAAGGCCTGCTGCTGTATTTCCTGGCTATACAGTAATTTTGCTTTTTGTGCTGTAAGGATAAACATTTTTTTGAAATAAGTGGTTTTTTTTTTGTCTTTTCTGTCATAAGAGACTGCAGACTTCAAGCAAGGCCATGTTAGTACTGAAATGTCATGTGGTGACTTGGAAAGAAGTGGGATTGTTGCATTGCAAATAACTAAAGCAGTGTTGGGACTACGCATTACTTCAACTTGTAACTTTTGGCAGAACCTATTAGTATTACGCAATTATTTAACTACATTACCGGCTCGTTACTCCGTTATTATCGTTGCTATCTGACAGGCGTAAGCGAGAAAATCATGCGTTCGTTTGTGCATGTTTGTATCTGTCAGTGTCCGCAGCTAATCAGCCTATTATCTTTTGCGCACATTTCTGTTTGCCTATTGTAAATGAGTAAAGAAGACCATAGTATTGATAACCTTGGAGGTTACGCTGCAGCATCTCCCCTGCTCTCTGTGTAGGGACTGAGCTCCTCCCCCTACACTCGTTACTGTAAGTGCAATAGACCTTAAACCTTTCCATGTAAAATGCCAATACTTATTAATACACCTGTTCAACAAGCATGAACATGTAAACATGTAGAAAAGCAATTTTTCAATCTGCTCTGTCCGCCGTCTCTCATTCACCGTTGTTATGCTTTACATAAACACAGCACGCTAGCTCGGCCAATAGCTCATTTTTACAAACTAGCTGAAGCGAAAGCTGTCTATATGTAGTCCGTTTATCTTAGTTTGTAATTTCCCCTTGCGGGATCAATAAAGTATGTCTTAGTCTTAATCATAAAATTTGGCAAATTCTTGTAGGTGTAAAGTAATGGATCACTGACTGTAAAAATGAAATAAATCACAGTGAGCTACAGTGCATATACTGTAAGTTCAAATGTATCCACATTAGCGTGGACACGACCAAGAACACATAGTAATCAGGGGGAAATAGCAGCTCATATGTTCTCTCTGCCCCTGTTCCTGTGAAAGTATAAACTCTGCATCTTAAGTGTGAATGATGCCACACCTCAGTGCATCTAAATATGGCTTGGAACTGTGTTGAATCTAGTAGTGTTAAATATGCACAGCGAAATCCATCTTACACTGTTAGTGTAGGTGCAACCGTCACCACCACCACCACCCTGTCCACCCAACCTGGCAACACAAGTGTGAGCCACATCGCCAAGCCCTCAACCTGGCGAAACAGACGTGTGATCCTCACTTCAAGGTCTATAATTTATTCAGGTCAGACGGTGATTACAAACCCATCAAGTTTCCTTTCTTGACAGCGATGCTCGATGTTAAACTCTGTGCAGGCCGAACAATGACGTCAGTGGTGTTACAGGCTGTAGAGTGCTGTTCATTTGTCAGTGTGAGGTGAACTATAATTGCGACTTACTGTGATCACCTGTAAAAGCAGGACTTAAGTGAATAAGATGAGCAGGCCACTGGATTCATATAAACATGCAGAGAAAACAGCATTCTTAGTGAAGCGAAAAAGATCATGTTGCACACAAATGAAGGCAAAGTTGGCTGAAACAAGTCAACAGCTGTACTAGAACCCTTTTCTTGATTTATGTGGAAGGATAAGGAAAGTTTTTCAATTAATTAACTTGCACATGCAAGAAATGATATATAGAACCATCAATACCCCTGTGTTTGTTTGTTTTAGTTCAGTTCCTAGTTCTTTGAATGGTTAAAGTTAGGATAGGTCGTCGTGTAGCGAGAATTTCCGCAAATCTAGGGTTACCATCTAGACACATCTTTTTTCAACGTAAGGGGTTAAGGTCAGACCCATATTGAGGCTACTAAATGCCTAAAATGTGATAATATCAGTTTTTATAGAATGTGTCTTTGTCCTAGATGCTTTTTAGAAAATAAAGTCACTAAGAGGATCTGCAAAGGCACTTAATCTAGCGAGAAAGTCGCCAAGTTGGGCAAGTGTGTGTCAGTCATCTAGCTTCTAGTACCTATTGCAAATGGACACATGGATGAATTTTGCTGTGCCATTTGGTGGTGTGGTTTGTGGTGATATTTTACCTTTGCAGCTGCTCTTTTTAATGTATCCGTAATGTTGCTATTCCGAATGAAAAGGCAAAATGTAGCTTGCTGCTGGTTCAATTCTAACATATCACCAGCACCTCCATTTTGTTCTGTTGAACAATCTATTAATAATGCACCATTAATAAGTTCACCAACCATCCAATAAGGCATCAGAGACTCTGCCACTCTGAACTTCCTGCCATTAACTATCTTATAATTCCAGTAAATGGGTGTGGTTGGAATTCATGAGAACTACATCCATGTTAACTGGCCACAGCTAAAAGATAATAAGACAGCTTATCTCTCGGATGTGCAGCACAAATACACCACAGTACGCTGTACTGTACAGAGTTCCTGCTGCCACATTTGATCACACACACAGGATGCCAGACTTATATTCACTATTTTTCATTGCGAATGTGAATGTGCTCTTCATATTTTACTGATATTTCACTTGCCTACTGGGTGTCGTTGGAATATCAATGTCTCTGGCCATCTTCCAATAGATATTACCAGAAGGAATTTGGGGATTAGTTAGGAAATAAAAAAAACTTGGTGACAAGTGATGATTGCGTACGTGCATGTGAAAGTGTGTGTTGAGATTTCTCTCATTTCCTGGTGCATGTGCAAGTGTGTGTATGTTTAAAACCTAATATGCACGTTGCTGAACACGTGGCTGCATGCATGTGTCATT
Source organism: Perca fluviatilis (assembly GCF_010015445.1). Lineage (NCBI taxonomy): Eukaryota > Metazoa > Chordata > Actinopteri > Perciformes > Percidae > Perca > Perca fluviatilis. Next base: position 32,550,259 of record NC_053130.1, on the reverse strand, counting down.
GTGCGTGTGTGTGTGTGTGTATGTGTGTGTGTGTGTGTGTGTCACATACGCCGCCGGTCACAGGTGAGTGTCATGTGTGATGATCATTATTGCCATACACCTGCTCCGCTCCCGCAATTAACTTTGCCGATGCAAATGAGCCTTATTGCATCACCGAGGCCTAGCCTCCTCCCCAACAGACTAGACGATGTTCATCTGCTGGATCTAATTAAGGTAATGAGAGAGGGAGGGAGACGGAAGGATGGATGGATGGAGGAGTGGAGGAGCAAAAGAGAAAGATGGAGGGGGAGTGGGAGAAAGGTGTAAGGTGGAAAAACAGGGAAAAGGGGATGAAAGAAGTTGGCACAAGAATAGAAAATAGAGTGAAACAGTAGAGGGAGGTTTAGTGTGTGTGTGTGTGTGTGTGTGTGTGTGTGTGTGTGTGTGTGTGTTTACTGTCTGTTTTGGATGTGACAATGTATGTTTGCAGGAGTGTGCTGAATCCATCTAACTATATACAATAGTGATATGACAACAAGGGAAGTCCCCTGCAGTGTGTGTGCACACTTGTGTGTGTGTGTGTGTGTGTGTGTGGTGTGTGTGTGTGTGTGTGTGTGTGTTGTGTGTGTGTGTGTGTGTGTGTGTGTGCGTGCATATATGTATGCAGAATGACATGTTCTTGTGTTTGCAATAGTATATACTGTAGAATCTTTTTATAGCGTGTGTGAGGGAGTGTGTGTGTGTGTGTGTGTATGTGTGTGTGTGAATGATGAAGTGTCGGAAGAAAGGACGGAGAAGAGAGAGGAGGGGAGGAGACAGCAGGTGTTCTGACAAGGACAACAGCCGTCTCACAGACACACAGACACACAGACACACACACACACACACATACACACACACACACACATACACACACACACACACACACATACACACACAGTACAATATAATTATGCACATGAATATACAGACAAACTGCAAAAAAATGCAGGGAAACACATGCAGAAACACACCTATTAACAAATGTGTTCACTCCAGCACACACCTCCATACACACTCAAATACAGACACACATTCATACATGTGACCTCCATACTGCACTGGTATGGTTGTTCACACACACACACACACACACACACACACACACACACACACACACACACACACACACACACACACCTGAATGTTGCAAATTCTCACCATTAGTCCCAAAATATCTTCTTTTCACACATATTGCACACCTTAGTAATAATCTCGAAGATTGAACCGAACCAATCAGGGTCCGGTGAGGAGCTACTGGCAGCTACGGGCGTGGTTTAGGTGTGTGTGACGGCAGCAACTGTTGATTTAAAACAACAATGGCGGCCGTGATAGACAGATGGTTCATCCAATCACCTGGCAGTTTCCAGTGACGGCTTCTCAGATGGTTCTGTGTAACAAACCATCTGGTGCGTCAGGTTAGAGTCACTCTACTTTCATGTTTAAACAGTTAAGTAGTGCTCTGCAGCCCTGAAGATCCATGGGGCTTTGTAACTTCAACATAAACAAGTCATTTCGGGGGCACACAAATGAATGATGCTGTCACTCTTCTGCGAAGGACCGTCTGGGTTGAGCATGTTTTGAGTGTCTGTGTATCCAGAAACATACCCAGCTTCATTTCAACAGGTCAGCACACGTTTTTGTCTAATCCTACTCTCTGTCTTTGATGTCACTGCACTGTATTAAGAAACAAAAGGCTTCCAAATTATAGATCTACAAGTACACCCTATTTACAACTGCAATTAAAATGTTTCTCATATCCAGATTGTATTTTACGGAAGAGGATAAGGGCCACTGGTGAAAAATGTATTTGAGTTCTGACTTAATTCTCAGAATTCTGAGTTTAAAGTCAGAATTCTGACTTTATTCTCACAATTCTGACTTTAATCTCAGAATTCTGACTTTATTCTCACAATTCAGAAAGTCAGAATGCTGAGTTTAAAATCAGAATTCTTCAAATACATTTTTCACCAGTAGCCCTAATCCTCTTCCGTAGTATCTAGATGCGATTTAACTGGATTACATTTACAGCTGGTATTATTATGTGTCTCCGGTGTCCACATTGAGATCTGATTAACGCTCCTGTTGTCCTCGGGTCAAATTTGACCCATTTTACAAAAGTCAGAAATTTGGGTTTCTTCCAACCAAATTGTCAGAAAAATAAATAACGTAGATGGTTCCATACAATGCGCTTCACAAGTAAAATAAATGATCAGTTCAATACTTTCATTGAATTTGGGTGTTTAATTAAAAAAAAATTTCAAAATAAAAAATGAATGAAACAACGTTGAAAAAAGTGACAAAAATGTTGGGGAAAAAAACCCAATAAAAAGCGCAGAAAAAAATCGACAAAAACATTGAAAAAGGTGACAAAAAAATTTGAAACAAATTGACAAAAACGTGGAAAAAAGGGCTGAAAACGTCAAAAAAAGACAACCAAATAGTTTTAATTTTAGACCCAGAAAAAACTAAACGTTGCATGGTCGACAGGGAAGACACCACAAGGGTTAACATCCGACCACTCTGTCCAGCATAAAGAACAGAACGCCAATCTCGTCTTAATCCGTCCGCTCCTGCTGCGGCCTATTGGTTGTTTTCGAGACGAGGCGGCCGTCCAGCAGCTAATGCTGCTGCCGTACCAAGGAGCCACACCACCGCTCGCCGGGCACAGCGCAGTGCAGGACGGGTACCCGACCCTGATCCCTATAGACTTATACTCTGCACGTGACGGACGCACGCCTCATCGATGTATTCAGTTATTATTTGGTATTTGGAGCTATCCGTTTTCCGGTAAACAACCGCTGCACGACGATTTTTTAGCCGTGCCTAGCCCTTGTACTGTACCCAACTGCTTTTACTTACAGTAATGATGAAACAAAGTAGTCCCTACTGAGTTTACTAGTTTTATACACAACAGGGACAGATTTAGCAACATGTGATTTCAAATGATTTTGCTTTCATTGTAAAGGTTTTCTCATTTCAGATATCGTTGTGTCCTGTCATTACAAACTGCATTGTGCCATCATATGTTCTAAGGTCTTAGTATGAAACACTGCAGTGTATGACCCACCAGGGAGTGTTCTCATCATTTATCTAGTCAACTGGACCAAATATTTCCACATGTATAGTATTATTGTTTTTGTTTCTTTGTCTCAGCTGTCCTCTCGGTTTCTCCTTAAAACCTCTTTCCCCTCTGGTTTTCTTTTCCTTCTGTCAACCTCCGCTGGGTTTAATCTGACTTGCCGCTGTGGTGACTGATTGACCGGTGAATGAGCTGTTTATTGGATGCAAGGGAAACAAATTGCAGTTTGACGTGTTCCCCGAGTTGTCTAATGAGAGCCAGGATGAAGTATATCACTCTCTGCTTCTGCTCTCCTCTCAGTATGGGCTAAACCCAAAACAAGGTTTGGATCTCTGCCAGCGCAATCTCAATCATTCTGATGCACCGATGACTGTGTGTGTGTGTGTGTGTGCGCGCGTGCATGTGCGCGTGCATGTGCGCGCGTGCATGCGTGCGTGTGCATGTGTGAAGATGGAGAAATAGTCTTGTGTAGTGTAGGCCTACATGCCTTCTGAATTAGCTTTGTTCTGCATGCTCATCTATAGAATGCCTTTTGATGCCATTGCTTTCTCATTAAATAGGTTTGGATTTCTTTTTGTTTTTTGGGAATAGTACTTCATCACCCGATCACTCCGAACAAGGCACACTCAAATCACCGTACACTTATAAAAATAATTTGACCAGCCATCTGTCTAACACGTGCAGATTTCTTTCTCATTTAAGGCGTTTTAGCTGTGACAGAGACACAACTCATTGAATGAATGGATGAGATAAATCTCCACATTATTCCAATTCTAGTTTAAGTATCTTGCCTCAAGTGAAAAGCGCACATTTACATTTCCTTTACAAGACATTACCTACTCAGTGCTCCACCAAAACAAGTTCCTTCCTGCAGCGCCACCGCGGCTGCCTCTGAAACGTATGGACGGTTGGGATTGGTTTAAAGAAAGCAATTCGCTCCTATCTCAGAATGTATGTGAATAGGCAGGTATATTCATAAATAGACCATCTTGAGCCGAAGCATCATTCACATCAGAATGTAATACACATAATTCACAATTACCCAATATTACAAAAACAAATTCCGTTCAAAGGCTGGCATTCAAACATAAACTAACATATCTATCACTATATATATGTATATGCAATACAACAAATCAATCTTTGCTCAAAAAGACTAGTTTACATATATTCAGTATCAATGCTATATGCAGTAAGTGTGGAAAGCAGGGCTACACAAAGGAGAGTTATTACAATTACTATGCCACTATGCAACAATATATAATCAATAGGGCGGAGGCAGAAATCTCAAAAAGGGATACCAAAAAACCCAATAAATAAATAAAGCATTTCCATATGAGTAAATAACGCTTAAGTGACAAAATGAGAAAACAGATTTCTTTTTTCAAATAATCAAATAACCCTTTAATCCAAAAAGTATTCATTTTCCTTTGAATCCATGTGCACAGAGTTGGTTTTCTCTTTCCGTGTGTAATGTGTGCTTGCCTCAGTCCCGTCCCGTCATGGTGACCATGCTGAGCATGGCTATTTAACAGCAAAGATTTAGTATTCATGCGGCGTGCTGCAGGATCGGAGCACACTCATAAAAGCTCAGCCTGAGTCCATCACCAAACAAACGGGAGCTGCGTGTTTTTCTGATTTATTAGAGGAGCCCTCCCTTCTTGTTCTCCATCCCCTCCTCTTAATCTTTCATTATTGTCTTTTCCTCTCTCTCTCTCTCTCTCTCTCTCCCCTCCTCTCCTTCTGTGTTACAGTCTGAGGGCAGCACACGTCTACTTTTCTGTCTGTGTGTGTGTGTGTGTGTGTGTGTGTGTGTGTGTGTGTGTGTGTGTGTGTGTGTGTGTGTGTGTGTGTGTGTGTGTGTGTGTGTGTGCGTGTGTGTTGCTGTCATTGTGATCATGTGTGCATGAGTGCAAACATGACAAGTGTGTGCATGTGTGAGGATGTCACATGACGCCCTTAATGACAATCTGTCTGTGATCTCACATTTCTCCCTTTAGCTTCTCCTGTTGATGAAGCGTGATGCTTTCCCTTTGTTGCCCTTAATGGAGGCTTAATGTCTCGACTCACAGATCAATATGACTTTATGAATTATTTGTTTCCCGGCTGTTTTCTTGTTCCCTTTTATTTATTTATTTTTATTTTTTTTAGTTAACAGGGGCTACACTTGCTCATTAGCATGCTGTCTTTATTAGCCAAGGCCACCAGTGTCTACTTCTGCTCACATGTGTGTCCTTGTGTCCGTGTGTGTGTGTGTGTGTGTGTGTGTGTGTGTGTGTGTGTGTACTTTAGGTGTTGTGTGTATAAGTCGCAGTGTAATTAATCTGCTTGCCCTCAGCTCTGATTAAGCTCAGATTTTTCCACACAGCTGAACACTCTCCACCTCCCCATCTTCCTTTTTGGCTTCTGCTCATCAACACGCTGCGAAATACACAGTCAAATGGGATGGTTTGTGTTTCTGTGTGTCGAGAAATACAAAGACTGAGGCAGAAACAGAGGGGAAGCATGTTTCATTTTTCAAAAACAAGCTGTGAACTCAATATGATATTCTCATAATTTGTCTCTTTGAACCGTGTGAGTATAGGGAAAAGTAAAAAAAAAGTAGCCTAATTAATTTTCCCTAACAGCTTATATAACATTGTGTGTAAAATTAGCAACGAAGGAGAAAAGGGGGGGAAGCAATTCCCACATGCATACTCAATAAAAAAACAATAGAAATATAATTCCCCTATTTCATGGGTGTTGCCCTTTAGGTGATATGAAAAGTCAATACGCGCTATTGTACAGATCTAATAAAAAGCTGCTTTGTGTGTGAGTGTGTGTGGGTGTGTGTGTGTGTGTGCGTGCGTGCGCGCGCGCACACACGCACACACACACACACACACACACACACACACACACACACACACACACACACACACACACACACACACACAACACACACACTCTCTCTCCTCTTCCCTTGGCGTAATCTTTAATAATTGTAGCCGTAATAATCTTGCAAACAGAGGAAAAGGTCAAGTCTGGGAGGTGAATATGGGAGGAATGAGACGGGAAAAAAAGCAGAAACAACAGGAGAGTGATTGAGAACGAGACGAGAGGTAAACAAAGGTGACGAGAATGAGAGGAAAATGAAAAACGGGAGAAAAGTCAGCGTACTGTACGTTGCCATCTTTCGCCACTAGTCTCTGCTGTTGCATCAAGGATGAGTGATCCTCTCCGTCATCGGATTCGACACGGCACACTTTTTTCTCCCTCTCCTGCCTTTTTTTTTTATTTCTCCCTTTTCGTGAAAGCCCAAGGTCTCCCAGGCAGCGTTGAATTCGTGTTGAACTACACATACGGCGCTGACAGCTGTATTGTTCCATTGCAGGAGGGAACAGCACGCTGTTCGCAACAATTGAGCTCCACTAACCATGCTTCCTATGGAGAACAAAGGTGACACTCTACTATAAAGCATGATGTGGAGCATCATGCATACAGTGTTACATAATGTGTACAGTGCGTTTATTATGTTCTCATAGTGGGCCTCATAAGCAGGGATGGAGTGCAGGATGAAAGCACTCATTTTGTTCCTCACCATTTTCAGATTGCTAAGATGAAAGATGTATTTTTAAATCAATCTCTATTGACCGTCGTTTGAATTTCAAGAGGGAAACATTGTATTCCCACCATGACTTCACAAATCTTTATTTTTAATTATTTATTTTTTTGCACAATGTGAGAATGTCATATTTGCAAAATCACACATTTAAAATAGTCGATGCAGAGTCTGGCTTTGGCAGTGTTAAAGAACAGTTCTGAAATGGCACAGTAAGTTCATTATTTGTATCAGTCCCACCATCACAGCCTTTATATGCAATATTTACACAACTGGTTAATGGCTAACACATAGCATAATGTAGTTTCAAGCAGATACATTTTTTAGTGTTAGTTTGTCAGCAGCAATATCTTTTGTGAATCATCTGTAGCAAATAAGGAATGTCTGACAACAACTGTCAATTGCAATCCTATACATTAAATTTAATTAACATGAAATATTAAGTATTTATGTTATGTATGTTATATTCATTAATTATATTATATTTGTTTGTTTGTTAAGTATTTATTTATTTATTAACACTTCACTCTTCATGCGAACTGAGCAAAATCCACCCACTGATAAATCCCATGACATGCAGCTGAAAGCTACAGTATAAATCAAGTAAGTGGACGTTGAGTTAAGACTTGTTTGAAATGCTGTTCAAAGACAGAACATCCCATGATGTTCTGTGCTTGAACAGCGGCATGATACAAAAAAAACAAACCATATATGGTGTAATGTATTATATTTATTTGTTATATTTTTAAACAATTGGATTAGCAAAGGATTAGCACTTCTTACTTCTTAAGAAAAAAACTCATTGGATTACCTAAAAGTCCATTTCCACAAAGCTAAAAACAAGGCTTTTTTGGAGAGTTGAGCAAATGCGTGAACAGTTTATACAATGTTTTTTTTACACACTGTATTAAACACCAGTTACACATGACTCACGGGAGAACTTATAACCATTGGCAAACACATTAAGGGTGCTATGTTCGACATTCAGAGTCTGGGCCGGGATTGCCTGCATACGGCTCTCACCTCTGACGTAACACGCAAACGTGGAGGTGGCTGAGCCGAAATGCCAGCGGCTAGCAGTGCTGACACAGCGCTGACAGCGCTAACAATGCTAGCAATGCCAACAGTGGCAACGGAGATAACAGTGTGCGTTAGTCTTCTGCGAAGACGCCGTCCAGCAACCATGGGTCGGGATGGCGTTATCAGCAGTAACCGCCGTATGAGCACCCCGTATGAGCACCCCGTATGAGCACCCCGTATGAGCACCGCTCTCCCATGTACGCCCGCCCCCGAGTAGTGGACAGTGTAGAGCAGCAGCAATTAGCTAGCCAGTGGGACATGAACACGAAGGGAGCAAGGGGGGCTAACATTTTCAAAAGGAGCGATTCACATGCACTAACATGCACGCAAGCAGCCCCGCCACCAAAACAGTAAAGCTCAGATTACGACACGCACACAGAGGGAGTGTGACTTCATTCGCTGATCAGGACGCCATTACTCCACTATATCTTTTCATAACGAATAGTTGATTGCTGCTATATTATTGTTCTGAATGTCGTATATAGCACCTTTAATAAACACGTACAATGTCCTTAAATCTGCTTATGACTACATTATAGTGTTAAGTGTTCATCACTGCTTGTAAATGCTACAGTGGTGGGGTAAAGTAAAGCGTTGCTGCTCAGCCCACATTAGAGGTGTGAATGTTCACTGGTCTCATGATTCGATTACGATTATCCTGTCAACGATTCAAATCGATTCAATATCAAGATACGTCAGGATGCGTCACCTCATCAATTTTATTATACATTGCTACGCATGGTTTTCATCTACAAATTCAAGCAGTCCGATATATATGAACTACCCTTTTTATTGTATTCGCTCTTAAAGAAAACACTTTCTGAATGAGTCTGAACACAGCAGAGAGCTGACAAAAGGCAAAAAAATAAATAAAAAAAGCGAACAGAAAATCAACAAGCAACATAGGCAGTAAGCAATTATTGTCCGTCACTGCATCGGTGCAGAATCATCCAGGTCCACATCGCGATGCATCGATGCAACGATTCATTTCAACTCCCCTAGCCCACGTAGACTTTAAAGACACCAAAAAACACAGTTCTAGTAGTGATCGCTGAATCTTCCGCTGAATCTTCTGTAGAATCTTCCGCAGATTTCAAGCAAATAAAAATAAAACTTAACACATCTCCGTCCCCTGAGCAGAAAAACAGTCCGCTAAATTCCTCACATCTTCATTCTGCATTCCCGCTGAAAACTTCCAAAAAAATCTGCAGATTCAGTTTGGGTCTGCTTGTTACCTCTACAACACGTTCTCACTCCAAACTCAGACGTTTGGACAGTGGCTGTCGGCGTCTGAAGCGACGAAAAAAAGCGCCCTTCAGCATGTTTGTAGAATGTACCGGGGAGAACAGCATGATACAGGATTTAGCGGTATATGTAAGGGGGAAACTCTGCGTAGGGAGGGTGGTTGGGGTGGTGGATGGGTCAAACACAGGACTTTCACCCAGGAGACCGTGGTTCGTGTCCCACGTGTGTCTTTAACCGTGCCGTTATTGCCGCATGTCACGGAAACGTAAGCCCACCCACAAGCTTTTCCTTAACCTAACTGCGTCAAAAGGGACGCCAATGGTCCCGACCAAGCGCGTTCGTTGTATGACGCTAAAGGAGACTTTTAGCGTCAATAACAACGACGAAGGCACCTGACCAACTGTCCGTATTTTACGAGATGGGAGTGAGAATGTGTTGTACCTATAACATCATGTTATGAAATGCACTTTATCTTCAGTCTTACCTAAATCCCGAAACAGAAACAAACAAAGACCATTAATCCTGTCTGTTTCTATTGTATAGTGTAGTATCCGTCTGGAAATACCACAGGCAAGCTCAATGTTCACAAGAACCGGATGGTGTTTCACAAAAACAATTGGGAATATACATATTCTCTCCAAGAAATTCCAATGTCACCTTTTTAACATGAATCAACATTCATCTGAAGAGTACTTTAAGATTGACATACACGTTTTGATACATTCTGACATCAAATCCCCAAATATGATTTTCTTTTCTTTTTTTTTTCTCAGACATTGATGAGGAGGGCTCTAAGACTCTTTCCATTGTGTTGAGTTATTTCCCCACAGAGCAGCAGATAAATGGGTCATCACAGATTAGCAGCATGGATAAACTCTTTAAGTCTCTATACGGGTGCTGACAGGAGTGGATATTCAGAAATACATAAAATAAATAACAACACAGTGTTCAATGAGTTACTGCCAAAGGTAGTGTTTTTATATATTTTGGAAAGACAGGGTGAGCTTGTTTTTAAGGAGCATTAAATTCATCTCATTTTGTAAAGCTGGAGTCTGTGGCACCCTCCCCCTGCTGAACTAACAGCATTTGGATGTCACAGACGCAAGATGTAATCCAGTTCACCCTGATTATTATTTGAAGCTTAGATCAAAGAAGGAGAAAGGAAGTTTGGATCACCTGTACCTGCATGTTTAGTCATTTAAAGGTTTGGCTTAAGTGGATCAACTGAGCTTTTGACTCATGATCATTACTCCGGTTTGGAGCCATTCAGTTGACGTTAGTTGATACGGGTGGTTTCATTCAACAGATCTTCAACAACGAACGCCGTGCTTGAGCTATGTTACTCACGGCGATCGGCGTTCGACTGGTCATGACTGTTTTCCCAAGACGCCGCCCGCCTGTATACCTGAACAGTACTGTCTTTATAAACTTTTTAATAACCTGTCTGTACACTTACAAAGTTAAGGTTAAAGATAATCTAAAAAACACTGTTTGTGTGTCAATGAAAGTAAACTTTGAATTTAGATATGACAGAAAAATGAATTTAAAAGCATTGCCTTAAATTTATAATATGCAGTATTTTGATATAAAAAAAACAATACAATGCAAAATCAAAAAAATACCCTGCCATCTGCCTGTATTTGAACCCGCGGCTGCCGTGACAAGGACCGAGCCGCTGAACATGGGGCGCACGCTCCACCAGGCGAGCCACCCAGGAGCCCTGTATTTTCTCTTTTTTTCTTTAGTTTAACTGATACACGCAGTCAGGACAAAAGTTACATTCACACAAAATCCAGCAATGCAGCACCTTCCCAGTTCCCGCGGATGTATGTATTTGTATTTTGGATCGAAAAATCGAAGATCGAAAGAAAATAACACGTATTTCTCTGATTCAGTGCATTGTTCGGCGCTCCCACTCTTCATTTACTCTCTAGCTCGCTCAACCACCGCTGTGCTCTCCCTGTCTCTGGCTCGTTGAGCGGGGAAGAGGGTCCAACTTTTACGAAGATCCTACTGAAGCATGGGCAGTCAGTTCACTCAGTACATTCTGACAGAACTGGCTATTAGACTCCATGCTTTCTTTTTCACTGGTAGCAACCAATGCTCTATCAAGCTGGACTAAACTGGACCCAAGCAATTATGAATATCATAGAGATTACATAATAATTCATTTGAAAAAATGTAATTGCTGATATTATACATGATAAATGTATTGTATATGTATTGTAAATATATTTCAGATAAACTAAATGATTAAATGCTCTTTTGTGGGTAGAAAAAAAAACTGATATCTTATTCATTATGCTTCTTTTATTTTACATGGACATGACACGTTTCTACATTCTCTTATAACACAGATATCTGTGTCACATGACTCTGGTACACATACTTCCATAACAGACAGAGATAGACAGAATAACTGACTTCATTTCACAAGTAAACTTTTGTGGCGTGGATGAAGGCATGGGAGAAGAAAAGAAAAAGGAAAAGTAATGCAAGGCAAATATCACACAGCGCTGATTCACTGCGTGACCAAACACTAAGCCCAAGTTGAGACTAATGAAGTCTTTAATTTGGTTATAGTTTATTAATGTCAGAGACACTCCCCCATTAATCATATTATAACGCCCCTGAGTGTGCGTGTGCTCGCAATAATGTGTGTATAGCCTGCGTGCGTGTGAACGTGTGTCTCTTTGCGAGTGAGTTTAAGCATATGCCTGTGTGTTTCTATGGGTGCTTGCCTGTGTACACGTGAATGTGTGTGTGTGTGTGTGTGTGCGTGTGTGTGTGTATGTGGAGAAAGAGAGACAAGTGTGTGGCTCTCCACAAGCAATAATATTGCATACATTTTAAAGGACCGTCATTATCGCCGTGGGTTATCCCGCGGCCCCCCATCACAAACCCCACAAACCATTTTCATTCCAAACTCATTAATATGCAAACTTATTCAAATGAGATTGTAATTAAGCATCTACTGAGTGGGAACCCTTTTCATGATAATTTATGATCCCCCCCCCCCTTTTTTTTTTTTTTTTTTTTTTTCCCCCCAAAACACCCTAAATACAAAGATACACTTGAGAGTTTGATTTTTTCGCAACAAGAGACCTGGAGGGAGAATAACACTTTTAAAACAGCAAACTTATTTCATGGCTGATTGTGCCACAATCATCTTGGAGGAGTAACAAAGATCTATTTGAATAATGCATTCCCACTGTGCTGGCGATGTGCTGAGCCTAAAAAGAAAAAAAACGAACTTGGGTATATCTGATTCTGGCATCGAGGTGACAAAGTGGTGTGTGTGTGGATGCGTGTCTGTGTGTGAGGTTTATAATGGAAGGTAAACCAAGCATAACTCTGTTTACCCAGCGTTTTATTACAAGGATTACAACCCTTTCTGACTGAAACTGACATTTTATGAAAATATTATTAGTTTTATGTTCAAAAAGATGGTCTGTTGGCCTTATAGTGATCATCATTTTATTTACCATAACTTCGCTAATTACATTTTCCTGTAAAATTTCACATTGCGTGTGCACATAACAAAAGCCAGCACAAAACTTGAGAAATTTGTTTTCCCACCATCAAACGGTTACATGCATACATACTTGCATGGTTTAACACCTGAGAAAGGTACTCCAGTGATTTAGTGTTGCTCTACCATAAAGTTGGCGGACTCACAAGAGACACATTTAAAAAAAAAACAATGGTCAAAATCAAGGCAGCAGAGGCTGAAATATCATGACCTTTACTTTAATGCTATTTTTTCAAACTCCATGTACCCAGTTCATGAGGCATTCTGTCATGAATTGATGTAATGTAATGTAAACTATGTCATGTAATGTTACTAAGTCATGTAGACAAGCTGCTGTTTACGGTGAAAAAGCTCTTAATACTCACTGTACACTTCCGGATCGGAACCAAACTGCAGTTAGACAAGTTAGCGACTAGCTGGTGAACATAGTGGTGCATTTAGCAGCTAAATAGTCTGATATTTCCCTGAAGGAGTTGGTAGAGACTAAAAAAAGAGCTAAAAAGGAGTGACTTTTATTAATGAGGTAGTCTTGCCAGACCTTCCTCTACAGCTCTGCGGAGTAAGGTCTGGCCTTTCCACATAGCATTCCTTGATAGCAGTAAAACGTCTGGTTTATTGGCTTTTACAAAAAAAACAATCACAATCTTCTGGGGCGGCGCTAAGCTCTAAGCTTACGGTGCCCTCGGAGGAAGCATTGGAAGAGGCCTACAACCACAAGAAACTAAGGTATGCTATGCTAGCAGCCGACACTCAGCAATGTGGCTGGAAAGCAAAGATCTGACCAGTGGAGGTAGGCTGCAGAGGGGTCATAGCCACATCAACAGCAAAGCTACTACTAAGGCAAGCAATGAAAGACCTCTCCAGAGCTGCTGAAAAGCCTGTGGCTTTGGATGAAGAGAAAGGACACCAAAATAATGTACAGATTTTTAGGCATTCTTCTATCAAATGGCTTGAAAACTAGTGCATATACAGTAGCTGCTGTAAATGGAGCGTGGCCCCAGACCCTCCCTAGGTTTGGGCTGAGCCCCCGAATGCTTACAGATTCTAGTCAGAATATGAGTCTGATGCTGCTCCATTGGGCTGGGATTATGGGGCATGTTTCAACCGAACCAGGAAAGAAAATGCCTCTGCACTCAATTGGATAGACCTACAACCAATCAGAGCAACTGAGCCAGGTGATAAATAAAATTTTTGCCGAATCCCGTAGGAAGGACGGCAAAAACATCTTTCCGATCGACAAATGTCTTGATCGCGGTTCTCTTTTCCTCTTTTAAAATGAATGCGCTGTCGATATCTTCTATAACAGACGCCATGGCGGAATCTACACATCTCAATTCTCCAGCGGCAGCCATCTTTGTTGTAAATGAATTCAACCCAAGCGATCTTTGGTGACGTGGTTGATTACGTTACTGTTGATCATCTGTCCATCATCGTATAAAGCCCGCCCTGACAATTTGATTGGTCCGAACAGCTCTAGTTGGAGCATAGTTGCTCCACAACGGATCAAGTCCAGACCGAACTTCCCAACCTCAAATGTTGTGGGCGGGGCTAAGTTCGGCTGGCATCCAGGCTAGGTGAACATAGTGGAGTATTTAGTAGCTTAGGCATTTGTACTTTTACCTTTTCACATAACTGGAGAAAATGCTTTATGCTTCTGTAGCATAAACAACAGTCTTATTTGTACAGTACTTTTTTCACATATTTCATATCAACATCATTGTCCTGCTTATTTCACAGCTTTGTTCTAGACTGTTTTTATGTTTAAAACCAAATAATCGCCTTTAGTAAAAACCCAGTTTATCATCTGACGTGACATCCACGTTCTACCTAATTGAACGTACTCCTTGGAATTGTGTGCGACCCACATCAGGATCCTAGCCCACCGTTTGGGAAACAGTGTTTTGGATGCAGATGGTAATCGTCTTGGTAATTAACACTGTGAGTACCAGTGGGGGATGAAGAGAAGGAAGGCATTGTTGTTGTTTGAGGAACATCATCAAAGACAAAGGCAGTCTCCGGCAAATGATAGTTGTGTAATTGCCCTGCGGTACCTGCGAGCCATATGACTGTACTCTCCGAGCTAGTTAGGAGGCCCAGGTGAGAGAACAGTAGGGCTGGATCTCTGCATCCCCTGTAGTCCCCCCACACACACACACACACCTGCATAAATTGGATAGAAACTTTGGGATCAACATCAGAGATGCTTTTGTATTTTCAAAAGTATACTGTTTATTGGGGTCAGAATGATTTAGGGGTGGGACTTGGGATGAAACAAAAGAAAAGTGAATTGCGCTTTGTTTGTGCAACTAACTCTAGTTAGCATAAAGAGTAAATCAATAAATTCTTCTCTGGCAGCAGTGTTCCTTTGTTGTTGTTTTCTTTCCCTTTTTATTTTTCCAAAGACAGGCTTAGAGGAGGTAAAATAGGTATGTTTTGTTAGTGTGAAGGAGCTTCAGGGGTTCACAGAAACACGAGTAAAGGTGAATATGAGCACAGTTTTTTTTTATATGTGTGCTTGTTCCATCTTTTTTTTTTTTTTCCACTTTACCTCCTTATACTGATGTCCTCCATGCCTTTCATATTTCATATCTCATTCATAAAGTCCTACATCACATATTTGTGATATTTTTCACTCTGGAGACCCATGAGTTATCCCAACGTTCTTGACTCATTGAACGTTCATATCTTATACATGTGTCTTGTATTACGTGCCTGCATATTTTGCATTTTAAAAGACAAAGTAAGGCTGTTGCATCAAAATCCCTGTGTGTTTTGAAATGAGCAAGGTTGTACATGCTGATTAGGTAACCTTTTCAACTTCTTCTTCATTTCAAAAGTTAGTTTCACTTTAAACTCAAATCTTGATTAGCAAATTGAAAAGTGCTTAAAAATATTGGACAGATAGTGTAGCTAGCTGATCTGAGGAGCAGATAACCATAGTCCTCAGAAATCCACCGGAGTTTAAAATTCCAACACAAAGAGAGCGGAAGGTAACTGACATCAGGCTGAAATGAACGTGATCCGGCAGCACTGGAGCAATCCCCAAAGTGGAACATTGTGGATATAGACTAGTCAGTCCACAACTTTGGTCCAGACAATGAAATCTACTGGATGGATTGCCATGTATGTTGGTTCCTCACAGGGTGAAGTGTAATAACTTTGGGGATTTCCCCTGGCTTTACATTTTGCGCCATCATCAGGTCAAAATTTCAATATATCCAAAACAGTATGTTTTTC
Source organism: Perca fluviatilis (assembly GCF_010015445.1). NCBI lineage: Eukaryota > Metazoa > Chordata > Actinopteri > Perciformes > Percidae > Perca > Perca fluviatilis. Next base: position 32,534,464 of record NC_053130.1, on the reverse strand, counting down.
TTTTACCAAAACTGATGACATTCACTCTCACCTGTGTTTGTGTTTAGTACTAATTAGCAAATGGTAGCAAAGCTAACACTGTAAACTAAGATGTTGTCCTCTGTAAACATTATACTTGTTAAGCAACAGCATGTTAACATTGTCCCTGGGATCATGTTAGCATGCCGATGTTAGCATTTAGCTCAGTATAACCGTACAGACCTGCTAGCAAGGCTTGACTCTCTTGTTCAGTTATATCCTGAGAGGAATCTGCCAGTTGTACAGTTCTGTATGCGTGAGTGCTTACTCTATTCTTTACTGACTTTCCAAGCTGAATTTTTTCATTGGTTTTACTGGGAGCGTGCCTATGTTCCCACAGCCCTATGTTCCCACATTTCTAAGAATTTCTTTTTCACTGAAAATTAGGCCCTATGTTCCCACATTTCTAAGATTTTTTTTCCAAATTATGCCCTATGTTCCCACAGTTCCCACATTTCTAAGATTCTTTTCTCCAAAATTAGGCCCTATGTTCCCACATTTCCTTTTTCATGAATTTGTATCAGATTTTATCCCCGTTTCTCCCAATTTGGTAGCCAATTACACCAAACCTATTATCCAGTAGCAATGGACTACAGATGGAATGTAACCCTAACCCTAATTTTAAGAAAAATCTTAGAAATGTGGGACCATTGGGCTGTAGGAACATAGGGCTGTAGAACCATTGGGCTGTGGGAACATAGGGCTGACCCCGCTTTAATTTAAGTTTAAATTAAGTGCATGAACAATCAAAACAAAATGTTACATCTATATTATTTACATGTCTGTTAATATAACCTGGATAATAAAAGAAAAACATGTATAGAGACAGTATTGTCTACCGATGCATCTGTCTCACTTATCAGGTTAACCAAGTTGCTTGTGTTATTGGGTTAAGGACTGAAAGCTATTAACATTTTGTTAACCTAACCAGCTTTGTGCTGAATGATATCTGAATCATGTCTTCTAAACCCCTTAGGAGCAATTAGAACACGAGCGATGACACATAGTTAAAATTACTTTAAGACAAAATGTGTGTTGTGTTGTTTACTGCTTGATTTACGACTCCTAAAATCCCTTAAGACCATAAAAAGGATAATGTTAATAAGCTACTTGAAGAGACTTTCAAACACAAGAAAACATACGGTGTTTATTGTCCTTCAACAACTTTACATTTTTCAAAATATGTAAAAACTGTGTCAGGAGATTTGTCTATTAGCAGGATATTGAAGCTGCCTGTTTGCTTTAAACAAGTCAGCAGAAGGTTAGAACATATTTTAATCCTTCAAAATGGAATGAATAGAGACATACATTTAGTAAATGCTCAGTGTATATTCTAATAACTTAGCAATTAAAGGTAGGAATTGTGCACCAATCTACAAATTCAAATTCGAACATATCAACAAACAAAAAAAATTCCCCTGAAATTCCTTCAAACTTTTACTAGAGTTTCATGGTATCATATGTGGACACACGCATTGAGGAAAATCCAGTGTGCCGGTCCTGATATGGAAAAATCAAGTATACGTACAGTGTCCAGCTATTTCTGCATTCAAGATGCTGAAGACGATGTTCATGATCTCTTTCAAACTGCAGTATTAATACATGAAATACTGCTTAGAAGTCATAGAACACTGGGATTTTCTTCAGACTGATTACTTTTGCCAACTTTCGACTTTGACAGTACAAAGAAGGTACCTGTTATGTCCATTTCACACAAAAAGAAGTTGGACCCACATGCAGGAGACAGGAGAAGGCAGTCCAACTTAAAAGGTCTTTACTTGAAACAAGTTAAAGGCAGTCATACAAATTAAGTAAACTTCTCTGCAGCAAAATAAACACAGGCAAGGCTCTAACCTTCCATTCACCTGTTAGACAATTGATCATGTCCATTTTCTCTTCTCACATATTCGCATGTGTGCAGGGAAATGTAGATTGATGAGAAACGTTTGACAGGAGAGCTTCCAGTGGTTTTATATCGATCATTTTCCGAAGAGATAATTGATATTGGGTGTTTAGCTGTTGGAGGGTATATGGCTACCGTCAGGATAGATTGAGCCTGTGAATGCAATATGGTCCCAATGCTGCAGTGGAGATCTATTTTCAACTTTGGGATTTGTCAATTGAGCAATTATGAGTATTGTGCATGCTTTTGCGTGTCTATGTCATGGATGTACTACAATAATTTGATCCCGGACTCACCTATTCATTTGAGTCACAGTTGTTCACCTAGTTCATATGCTAAAAAGAACACATTAGCTTCTGTTTCCCTGAAACTGCCAGTCCATCCCATAAACTTTACACTCTTCATAATAAATCATTGCAGTAAGATTGTTTCACCTCAAACCCGCTTGCAATAACCACTCTGAACAACATAAAATAGACACTGCACAGCTGTTGTTTTGTATGTTTTAAATGTGTCTTTGAAATGTGTGTTTTTTAATGTGTGTGTTTTTTAATGAGCCTTGTCGAAAGGAGAATTTCTGTCACTGCCTTGGGACAGACAATAAAGTTACCTATCTACATCAGATAACAACATCACACATAAAATAAGTGTGTCTGGGCTCTGGGAAGGTTTTACAATATATTGACGCTGCATGTTACAGTGACTTTGTTTGCAGGTCGAGGTGTTCTGTCAACCCTAATGGAAGACGAGGGGGAAATGCTTTTGCTGAGTTTTTTGTTACAGTACTGTGGTTGGTTAGCCTGACAAGCCAGACCCACATCAAGATGTTGGGTCTGGGAACTCACCATTGGCAGGGCTCAATCTGAGGGGCGGGATAAACGGTTGTCTTTCAAATTCCCTCTGCACGCAATAGGATAGCGCTAAAACCAACCAGAGTGTTTTCCCACCAGCAGAGCTAGTTGATAGATTAAAGTTTTGCCGTATCCGGTCGGATACACATCTTCCTTTTTTAAGAACGACTTCAGCGGGTTGGCCTCTGGCTCGCCCAGTGGGAGCGTTCTCCCCATGTTGGCTGAGTCCTGCAGTGGCGCTGGTTCGAATCCGACCTGATTCCCTTTGCTGCGTGTCATCCCCCATTTCTCTTCCACTTTCACGTCTATGACTGTCACTATAATAAAGGGAAAAGCGTGTGACTGAAGCAGCTCGGATCGCGTTGTTTCTTTTGATATCTACTTTTGGCTTTCTTTTGTGTTTTCTTGCTTTGAGGATGGAGGTCTGGTAGTCTAGTTTTCGCGGCTTTGTTTCTGTTAGTCAGTTACTACTTTTTAAGTTAGGGGAAGAAGTTCTGGGTCCGACGGCCCTTGATGGGTTGGCTCAGGCTTCTTCCCTTCTTTTGTTCTTTTTGGCCAGACCTCCAGACTCCCATAGTTTTGGTTTAATTAATTGTAGTTAAGTTGTAATTAAACTTTGATTTGCTGTAATTACTCCTCGGGTTTGGTGTTGTTTAATATGTTGACAGTCATAGCTTAGCCTAAGTTGTGTTTGTTTGCTGTGGACGTAACAAGCCCGCCCACCGACTCTACACACAATGTGATTGGCCTAGACTAGAGTTTGTTTTTTCCAACTCACAAGCGGGAGTTGCTAGACGATCCTGGCTGCAAATTACATTTGCTGCTGCTAGGGTGCGTCTAGATTTCTAGGCTAGTGGTTGGTAGTAGTGATGTCCATATGAAGCTTTGTGAAGCATTTTTTTTTCTTTTTCTGAGCCCAATAGATGGCGCTCTGAGTTGCCATTCCTTGAGCCTTTTTTCTTTAAAGCTTCAGCGCCATCTAGTAGGGTCAACAAATACTACTAATGGTTCATGAAGCTTCATTTGGACATCATTAGTCACCTGTCACCCTTCAAGTTGTCTAATCACTGTACGTATGTAGTTTACAATGATATCTGTGGTGGATTTACCACAATTTGGGGAAATGTCTCAAAAAATGGGTCCTTGTAAGCACGTAAAATAATGTAGTAGTTACCTAATGATATGCTCCCCCTTGCAGTGAGAGGTTACTACTGTAGCTAGAAAGTTAGATAATTAATAATTAATTCATTAATTTACATTCTTTACTCTTGTGTCTTTGATTTTGGAATATCAAATGAAAAAAGACAACCACAACCACGCCCATGCACACTGCTTTGGCATGTTCATTCTAGTGCTACTGGTGGTCACATACTCCACATCCTATTTGTCAAAGAGTGGTCTGTGTATTAATTGTTGGTAAAATCTGATGTTTTTGAAGATCAAAAATCTCTGCCAGCATCCCCAAAGCCTAACATTGAGGAACATAGATGTGTTTTTTCCCCGATATGAAATAAACTGTAAATGTAAACATTATTATTTGAATTGACTGTTTTTTTCTGTGTTGTCGGACTGCAGCAATGAACACTGCCTCCAATTTAAGTCACAAACGATCAGCGTAAAGTTTGAAGGAAATTTGGAGGAATTAAGTTTACGGTTACTGTCAACTGACAAGATAAAGAATGGCTTGAGACAGACATTGCTTCCCTGATATTCCAACATAAGCAGCACCATTTTCTTCCCCATTGAGGATTCTGACTGCCTTCATCGGCCATCCGACGTCCGTCTTTCCATTCATTTTGAATGGGGGTAGTGTGTTTAGGCTGCGGCGGGGGTTGCCGCTGAGGGGACACTCAAAAAAACGCAGCGGGCCTGCAGCGTAAAGTTGAGACCGACTCAACTTTTGGAGAAACACAACCCCACGTCAGGCTGCGGTGGCTAATCATGTCACCCGCGATCAGACTTCTTGATGTGTTTTGAGCTCTGGTTTGAGGCGGTGTCACTACACGATGTGAGTCGAGCGCAGAGCGGTTTACGGCATAACGCCAAGGGATCCGGATCCGGCAAACGTTTTAGCTATCTATGATTGTTTGATTGCTAACGTTAGCTCAAAACGCCATTCAAGAGACAGCCTTTGTTTGTGTTTGATTGCTAACTTGTAGAGTTTGGCAGAGTGTCCTCCTCAAGCAATTTACCTCAGACTGATAAACTGACAGCTCAGACAGCAGAACGTTATCTTGAGTTGTTGACAACGTCATTTAAAGACCCATATACCATCAAGATTAGCTTGGTACTGGGGAGAAAATACAATACCCAATAACATTGCCATTTGCTTGATACGTCAAATTGACCATGGCGTGTTTTTTTTTTATTTGTATCTAGGGAAAGAAACAAATTGACCATGACTTTTTTTTTATTTGTGTCTGGGGAAAGAAACGAGGCTCACTGTCAATCACAAACAACTCACAAGCCATCCTCGTCATTGCACTCATATCTGCACTCGACTCACATCGGACAGGAAACAGGAAACATCACTGCCTCTATCGCTGCCACAAGGAAGTTTTGGGGGGTTTAAGAGCACAACAAAGCGTCACACAAATGGGCCGTTTCGTTGACCCTCCCTCCACCACACCACCCTGCGAAAAATTTGCCAGATCCCTTTTCTTGGTCTGAATGCCCCGTAAGACGGTAACAGAGACAATGAGTGAGATAGCTATTTGTAAAACTGTCATGTCATTTGGCTGTACAATACTGTTGAAGTAGAAGGCCTGTTGTTTTTTGGCAGTTGGTCCATGAGATTATTTTTATTGGGTCAGTGGTCCTTGGTTTGAAAAGGTTTGAGAAACACTGAATGACTAGGTGGCCCTCCCCAGATTCAACTGTGATCTATCAGTCAGTGTATTGATCAGCTGATCTGTCAGGCCAACAACATTGATCTGATATCTAGTCCAGTCTGAGTGGTCCACCTCTGAAATGATGGATAGGATGCATTATGATTTTATTGCAGAATTGATCCATACTGGTTGTTTATGACAAGCCTCTAAGCTGAATTGACTCCAATGCAACATTTGGATTGATCTTCATACATATTACTATGACTACTACTATCAATAGGACATAAAACTGTCAAATAATTGATTTAGATTTAGCTTCCATCCAAATAGTATTAAAAAATCTTGTATTTTCAAACCTTCTATACACTCTCAGCACTGCTTAATGTGTTTTTGTGGCTAATACCCACCAGAGGAAAAACTCATAGGTGCTTAAACAGTTGAATTCATTGGGAGGAGGTTGCTGAGTGGACGCAGATTAACAGAAATGAACAGCCGTAGCATTGCAATGCAAATCCAGGCGTGCATCTTTGTTTGTCTGGCGCAGCCTCTTCAATGCAATGTTTGCATAAAACAAAGCAAATTACAGTTAAACAGCTACATGTCTCCAATTTCCACTTGCTGGGCCACATCAAGAAACGTAAGGACTAAATGATGTTTGGTTTGGGGATTTTACATTTCAATTTAGCCCCAGGCCTGGAAGCCATTAAGGCCTAATCTGAATCCTGGTCAGTGCTTGCTTCCTGGAGCAGAAAGTATGGTTTTATTAGCATCAAATCATACACAGCATTGAGAATGCACACACACACACACACACATATACACACGCTGGCATAGACCCAACCCACGTCCAATAATGGCGAAACAGCATCTCATTACTGGCCATTAGATTTATATTACTTTCATTTGAACTGGCAATACATCTCATTTTCATAAACGGAACAAAGTCACAACATGAAATAGTGACACATCTGCATGATGGGAGCTGAGAGACAAGGCCAGGAACAAATGATTCATAAAATGAAAATTGAAAATTTCGTTTATGATACGGGGGCAGGATGTCCATAATTACTGACAAAATGTTAACGCTCACCAATGTGCTGACATGTATGACTACTGTAGGTAATTAAGCACATACCTTTTGAGTGACTTTTGTCTTTTTTTATGTTATTGGAGCCAGCATGTAAATGTCTGAGTGTATGAGTGATCGAAATGGTGGAAATGGAAAAGAGGGCATAGAGAGTAAAAACCCCCTCCATCTCTTTGGCACAACGTCCATACTGAGTATCTCTCGCTGATGGACACAGCACATTAACTGGCTCATTATCAGCCTCCCACCATATGGACTCCGGCCGGTGTGGGTCAGAGCCGTGGGCGCCCCGTCTTGCAGCCCCCTAATTAGGACAATTATGCTATCTCCATCACGAGGGCCAGTTACACAAAATGGTGTCGCGCCCTCGCCGAGATTGGTGTCACCGAAGCCCAGACAATGAGAGGTGGCGAGAGGAAACCGCAGTGTCGTTTCGGCGGGCGCCGCCGAGCTCAGGGAGCAATTACCCCGGGTGAGAGGTGGCAGAGTCGGAAGGGGAGGGGAAGAGAGAGGTAGGGGGCAAGTGAAAAGAGAGAAGACAACAGAGAGAAAGTGGTAGAGATGGAGGGAGGCGAGGGTTAAAACCTGGACCACAGCGAGAGGTTACAGTATCAATGAAGTTAACATCGGTGACTCTTGGATCGATTGGGTGCGAGGCTGTTCAGTGGTACCCTACTGGACAAGGACAACGACTTTATCGAGTCATTTAACCTTCTATTGGTCTCACTGAAGTGAAGAGTCTCTTTTAGTGGAGAACTGTTTGAAGGAATAGTTCAACATTTCAGTAAATCGACTGCGGGCGAAACAGCTGGACTGGTAATCCACAAAGTTCAAAATACACCTTCCAACAACTCTAAAACTCACTAATTAACACGTATTTCACCATTTTCAGAAGAGGGGGGGGGACTGCTGTGTATGCACATGACAACTAGCATGCTTTGAGCATGCACCGAGACGTTTACGCTTGACGCATTGTTCGTTGCGGTTTTCTCCGAAACACCAGGAGCCATACGAACAAAATATTCTGAGAATAAGCCAGAAGAAGTAAAGAAGAAGTAGAGAGCGGGAGTAAAGGAAAGCAGGCTGCCTTGCAACAGTAGTAAACACACCCATGATAAACATAGACGTATCGCCAAACATTGCATTGCATTTGTGTACTCTTATGTGTGTATTAAATATTAACGTGACTATCGTTTATCTCCAAGTCGAAATGATTGTCTGCCTCTAAATGTTATGAACACTCTTTTTTTTTTTTTTAGCTTTGACAAAGCTATCTCTCATGTTTTTCCACACTCTCCAGCAAAAATGCTTCTTCTTTCCCCAGTGTGGCGTCTCTCTCAACATACAGTATTTAAGGCCTCTCGTCTCGTCTTCTCAGCCGACCATGTTGAACTTAAAGCGCAGCAAGCGCAAAAAATTCAGAGGTGCACGACCACGTGGGGCGACAACTTGTAGAGCGTTTGACGCTCACGCACCTCGCGCCGGGAACGACCATAAACCTAGCTTAAGAGAGGTCGAATTCCACATCAGGAGGCAAGTTGGGTGGATGGGTCAGGAAGCAGCAGCCTGTGCTCTGAGTGCACGTCCATACTTCATATGATCACGTGCTTGCACCTTTGAATGCAGGACAAAAATCCTAAATTATTTTGGTTCGATGAAAATGAGAAGTTGGACTGAGTGGCAAAGTATGGGCTAATTTCATTTCTAAAGCTTGAAAAATTTGACAAACTAGACTGAATGATACACACATACAATATGAGATCAGTTTATGAGATGCATGTCAAGTATAAAGGCAGACTATTCATGTTTTCCTATAATTTTTATTTGTCTCACACCTATGATAGTCTGCCTCGTAATACCGTTTTACAGACCCCACCATCCGAGCAGATTTTTGTTGGCCATAATTTAACGTTAGTCCATCTAAATGTCAATGTAGTTTAGCACTATATAGTTGTAGCCTACATATTTTCCAGTATAACATTATGATATAATTTGAGAATTTATTGGCAGTGAGATAAAAGTCATAACTCTAACCCTAACCCTAACTTGTCATGACAAAAACCGAATGACACTTAATGACAGAAGCGTTATGTCATAAATGTTTATGACTTCTTTATAATGTTTATGACACATTCATGACAGTGTCATGCCACTCTTATGTAGATACCTTCAAGTAAAGTGTAACCCAAAATTCTTGGTGTATTTTCGCAAATTGACAATCGCCAAAAAATACTTTTTAAGTCTACAATTAGATGTGTGGTCTTCTGTAGGTTTAATCTTGGGGTTGAGGCAAATATTAGCGACTACCCAATGCTAGCCGACGAGAATGCACATCAGGCACGCAACAGGGCGTCAGGCACCGCCCCCGATAGTCCCGGGTGGATACAGGTGCAGCAGTCATGGGCAGTGTGAGAACGAAAGTGTTTTTTGAAAATTAGAGCAAGTAAACATGTTCTAGTAGAAACACAAAATACGTATGAACCTGAAAAATAAGCACAATAGGTCACAGGTTCAAATCTGTCTGGTTTCCTGGGAAGAAAAAAAACTTGCAGGTCTGTATTACCAGCAATATATTTTTTTTAAAGGTATTAATTAACACCACACTGAATTACCAGCAATATTTTTTTTTTAAAGGTATTAATTAACACCACACTGAATTGGTGATGTACATGTTTGTAAAAAGATGTTAGGGAAGGCTTATGCAATTAAAAGCATCCCTGGGCCAATTAGATATAAGCTCAGTTAATAGCAGGTATTCAGACACCGTAGGCTCTATCGTGCAATAATTAGGCCACATTCATTGTAAGTGTTGTCCCATTGATCTTCAGACAAACAGCACACATGACTTGGAGCTCATCTTCAGTCCAAAGCAGACCCCTTTTTTCCCCCAGATTTTTCTTGTGACTACCTGATGTTCAACCAGTGATGTTTTTATTTTCTTTCCTTTTATAGCAGAATCCTTGAGTCTTAAATTAGGCCCTGAGGGGGCCTTCAGATCGATAGGCTCACTGCAGGTGCACGCCGACAGAAACACCAAGACAAAAGCATTTTCCCTCTCCTTTCATCGGCATAAAACAGGCTTGATTGGGAGCCATGAGTCGAGAGAAAAATGTGAGTTTGTGTCCACCACCGGTTCCAGCGTTGCATTTGTTCCTGGAGCCTGTGTTCATTAGCCAGGCGTGGTATTGACCATGTTGTACAGCAAAACGGAGATCAAGCTGGGTTACAACAGGGACGCCTGTATTCCCGAAAACAAACTGTTATTGATTTGTGTGAGTAAGTTGAATAAGCAGTATACAAGAGGCTGCTTTGAAGGCCCAATCCCATGTCAGAATCCAGCAGCCCCTCTGCTTCCATTTTACTGCATGTTACTGCTAACACTGGCTGCCCTTATTGACTATTTGGAGTATTTATGCATAGGTGGAGTCCACTTTAGTACTGAGTGTAAAACGGGCGTACTAGGATCTTTGTGAAGCTAGAATGTGGATGACACCACGGAGGCTGCCTGATAGCTTTTTTACAAGGCTGATACACAGGAGGATATCTTTTTAAACTGAAATTACCTACACCAATATCAATACAATTGAACCATTTTAGTACCAAAACGTGAGAAACACTCTTGACAGAATGTTAAGTCCTCCATAGTCTGGCATTGCCAGATTTATCTCCACAGCGCTGTGGAGTAAGATCTGGTTACATCACAAATACATTCTAGGATAGGAGAAAAAAAAACTCTTGGGGTTGTTTGCATTACTTTAAACCAATCACAATCGTCTAGGGCAGCGCTAAGCTACGGACGCGGCGACGGTGGCTCTGAAAAATAGTCTCGAACTTGTTTTGGGTTGAACTTTTGCACCGCGCAAAAGAAAACGCCACATCAAATTAAGTTAACTGTTCACACAATACAGTAACACAAGTTATTTAAATTAACTGGATACATGGTTAAACCCATAGGTGTAATGTACGGGGGGGATGGGAGGGTTACAACCCACCCAAGTTTTTGTTCCTTTTTAAGGTTTTTGTTGCTTTTTTGAAAGTTGTTGTCGCAGTTTCAATGTTTTTGCCGCTTTTTCTGACATTTTTTTTGCTTTTTTTAATATTTGTCGCCTTTTTCGAAGTTATTTTTGAAAAAAATTTCCACGCCATTTTTAACTTTTTTGGTTTTTGTTGTTTTTTTCAACATTAGTCGCGTTTTTCACATTTTTGTCTCTTTTTTGAGTTTCTTTCCGACAATTTTTCGATGTTTTTGCGTTTTCTTCAATGCATGCATGCATACATCCCTGGACTTCCCTATAGTTGGAGATCTCGCAGTGTGATTTATAGTCCTGTGGAGGCTCCACGCAGAGCTTTCGCCGTTGCCTACGTAATTGGCCTGAAGTTTATACTTGTGCGTTGGTGTGTGCTTCGATCTCTTTAAGAAAATAACAGGGCCGGCGTGTGTGTGTGTGTGTGTGTGTGTATGTGTATGTGTGGGGAGTGTATGGTAGAGTGAGTGAGAGCGTGACATGATTAGCTTCAGAGTGAGTACCAACTCTAGAGTCATAGTGAGAGAAACAAAGTGTCTCCCCTGTTCTTTCTGACCACGGTGGGACATCTGTAGCAGGAAAAGTTAACCCTCTCCTTGATTTCACGTTGTTTATGGAGAAGGAGAACCAGGAAATGACTAGGGGGAAATGGAACGCTACCAAGCCCCAGCCGTGCGATGTGTGAACAAAGCCACGCCTTAGATTTAACGCAGAAGCATAAATCATGCTTTAGTCCTCTGAAATTGCATTTAGACCATTTTAAGATATTACAACCTAGACCGATGGATTTATTGTATGAGAACATCAGTGACAGGGAAATGTAATCAATAATGAGGCATTTAAATTAAACATTTGTTTTGAATATTACTGACTAATTAAATGAATGAATACACTTTTATGCAGGGACAAACTTCATATTGAAAGTGAAGGACACAACCTAGCTGAAACCAGTAAATGTATTTTATTGAGAGAATAAAATTACACTGATTAATAAAAGCAGTCTCTGCAGCTTAGTTGATATACAAATGGGGTTATGTGAGATTTCTTTGAAAGGTTTATGGATATATTTATTTTAAGATAGGTTCATTGTAACAGGTTAAATCATCATCGTGTCTTTTCAGAGCAGCCTTTATGCTCTTAGCTACAGAGCAGAAGCCAATACCATCACTTAACACGACCCTGTGACACATTTTTCTGTTTAGAGGATGTCACAAATTCCTACAGATTAAATACCCTGCAAGAAGGAAGTAACGTCACTAGTATCTATTCTAAAGTGACATAATGAAAGTAATATTTAATCAGCAAACAGCAGGTTTGATACTCTTGCCGCGAGCTATAGCTTTCCTATACAATACGACATTTGTTTTCAACTTTTTTGTTTAGCTTTTGACTCCTTAAATTATTTTGAAACCTGTGACAGTTGGACACGGGCCTGAAATGTCCAACCTGAGGGGGATTTTTCTTCTTTGTTTAATTTAAATGATTGTATGTGACAACATTGTACAAGAAGAATGCAAAAAGAGTGCAACAAGTCAGAGAAAATAACATGATTTTGTGTAACAGAAATATTTTTTTTCCTATCTCTTTAAATGTATTTTGTGATTCTCTTGGGCTCACACAATTGAAACTTTTTTAAAATTTTTTTTATAATTTATGAATTTCAAAACCATTACATGGATCCCATCCTTTTGTTCCTGGTCTTTATACCATGTTGATGAAGTTCATTTTTAAATAAAAATAGTAAAGTGTTTAAATAGAGTGTTTAATAAGTTGTGTTTAATGTTAAATAGATAATCCAATCTGTATAATAACAATGTTCCACCTTCCAAAAATCTCTAAGACATTCGAAATAGTAAATTTACAAACCAAATTATTTGAAATATTTAATAATATATGCTTAGCAGCATTTAATTCCTCAGGTATACATTACCATAAAATTACACGTATGTATGCCTAAATGCATAATACTACATATTCCCGCCTCTACTGCTTTCCTATTGGCTATTGGGTTGTTGAGAAACTTTTTCTTGCATGCCATTGGCTGTGCAGGTTAGCGGGAGGGACAACTTTTAGGAAGTGAGCAGATTTAGTTTCTGTTTCGCACCGGGCCATCGACGAAGTTAATGGAAGAAGGCAAGCTAGACATTTCAGGAAGACATTCGTTATAACGTATTTATAACGACAGGGTATCGATATATATGTCTACTCACAAGGCTCAACTGACGACGTACGTACGGCTTGGATTCCCTCCGGAGGTCGGTGCACATTAGCATAGCGTCAAGTCTGCTTCTTACTATTCAACTAGCTAGCTAAAGCTGTTAATTAGCTAGTTGGGTGCTAACCATAGAAATAGAATGTAACGTTACTCTAACGGTAGTTGACCTAACGTTGTCTTCTAACGGTAACGGTACCCCCCAGAGTTATTTGAATCCAAAACTGCCGCGTGTCATCGTTAACTGCAGTTTGTTCAACAGTCTTGGCTAGCTAGATTGTCCAGCTATTATTATGTTGTCATTCTTGTCTTTCGTGTAACTATATTAAAGAAACGTTAATATTATACAACGGTTAGTTCCGATGTGATTAGACAAGAGGCATTCCATTAGTTGGCTATAGATATATCATGTTTTATGTAGCTAGGTCTGGGCAATATCGAAATCGATATAGGAGGCTGGCTAGATATAGTCGAAAAGTGTGGATATTGTAATATCGTGATACGATATTTGTCCTTTCCTGGATTTACAGGCTGCATTAAATTAAAGTGATGTCATTTTCTGAACTTCCCAGACTTCCTAGCTGTTTTATTATTTGCCTTCACCCACTTAGCTAGTCATTGTATCCACATTAGTGGTGATTATTTATCAAAACTGTCATTGTGTTAATATTTTGTGAAATAACCAATAGTCAACCCTACAATATCACAGCAATATTGACATTGATGTCAAAGTTTCATGTATGTTTTATGTCTATAGTACTGTATCAATCAATCAATTTTTTTTCACATGATAGTTTAGTTCTGAAAATAGCACGCAGGCCAAATAAAAATAGCCTAATGCAATAAACAATATTAGGCCTGCAGTTCAGGATATAAAATTAAGCAGCCTAGTGTGGCTTTTAAAACAACCCCTTTTTTTATTATTACTTTATAAATTTGTTTTGAATAATAGCATATTGTTTTTAACTGTTTGTCTCAGAAGCCTACAATTTTGTTGGTGTGGTTTTGGGATCACAGCCTTATAAGAACATATAATGTTAATCAATTTTGCATATTTCTTTACTGTATAACATGTTTGCTCTTTACTATATAATAAAGCTCATATTTTCTTACACATACTTTCTGAAACTTCTGAATCAGTTGTCATGGCACCGCCAAAGAAGAGGGCGTTACCCAAACCTCTCCCAGAGGGCTTCATACTGACCGACAGCGAGAAGAAGAAATGGAGGCTGGGGAGAATCATTGGTCAAGGTGGATGTGGACTGATCTATCTTGGTAATGAGAACACTGCGTCTGATGACACACCTACACACACGCGCGCACGCACACACCATGTACAATCACTCTGTCATAAGCATGTGCATGCATGCAGACTAGTAGAACACCTCCCTCTCTTTCTCTGTTTGATACACACGTTGGGCCTCATTCACATCTGTTCTTAAGAAGAAGTGTCTTCCTAAAACCCACTTACGCAGTTTTCACGCAGAGTCTGACATCCACCAATGTTTTCTTATTTGGGATTTGTTCTTAGGTAAGAACAGAATTTATACATGCATGCTTCGTCTCAAAGTTAACATGCACTGGACACTGTGTACCATGGATCTCTGAGGTTCATCACTGGTTTTAAAGCCCTCACTCACCATTGTGAACTGTATGAACGTGTTGGATGGCCTTCTCTATCAACACAGAGACTTCAACACTGGCATATTTTCATATACAAGGCTATTTTAGGTCTACTTCCATCCTACCTTCTGACTTATATCAGTATAAATAGTATCGAGACATACAATCTTCGTTCCCAAGATCTTTTCCTTCTGTCTGCTCCAAATGTTAGAACTAGGTGTCACGATACCAAAAATTCAGTAGACGGTGCCAGTACCAGTAAAATAACAAGATTCTCGATGCCGATTTTGATACCACGGTAAAAAACGGATTTTCTAAGATTCCATGTACTTTAACTTGAAACACTTAACTTGAAATGTCATAACAAGAAATAACGTGTAATAGGCCAGTGGTTTTCTCAATGAGTCTTCCTCGTTAAATAAAGGTAAATAATAAAAACTTAATAATAAAAATAATCTACACACACACTAAAGAGCCCACCTATGCACATTTCAGTACTGACGTGTATGTACAAAAATAATAGGGCCTAGTTATTGCCTTTTCTTCATTTCAACAATATTTTTTTTATCATGTATAATATTTTTGAATAATATTTTAATTATTTTACAAGGCAATTAGGTCTTTTAAATTAAATAAACACTACAGTATGGGTGCTTTTATGCCTACAGTTCGGTGCACTTGGTGGTGCGATTCCGGGGTGAAGTTGAACATTGTTGCATTTTTCATTTGGTTCGGTTGGCTTTCAAACTGCACTTTGTCAAACACACTGAACATTGGCCCAATCCCAATGTCCGGACTCACAGACTCACGGACTTTGGTGCGCGTTCTCGCGAAATTCGTCAGGGCTTAGGGTTGTCCCAATGTGGAATTTCAAAGGGCGTGAGGGTTTGAGTACACACTTACCGAGCCCTTTCCGTAAGTCTGCATCGATGCAGACTTCACCAAAGGGAATTACCCACAGTTCAAAGCGTTGTGACGTTTACCGCGGAGACGATAGGGAAATCCGGAAATTACGAAGGTAAACAACAGCACGACACGACCACGGAACGGACCAACCTGTTGTCCTGCTTGTAAAACAAGAGTTTGGATTCAGGCAGCCGTCTCCTGGGGCCCTCGCCGGGTGAAAAGCAACAAACTTAACGTACAACGCAAACCCAAACGCCGCAAGTGTTAGCAACATCTTTGTTATTAAACGTCGCCAAGGTAACGTGATCTCGTGAAGCGCCGTCCCAATCCCATTTATACCTATCCGAGCCCATGTGGCCTCACACACTCGCTCACTTAGTACCTGAGATCACTTAAGTCTGTGAGTCCTTAGTCCTCAGGGCTCACTTTGGGATTGGGCCATTGTAAACACATGAATATCCGAGTGAACACTTCTGACACTTCTCAGAAATAATGGAGCAACTCCACTGTAGCAGCTCCGCTGCTGCAGACCTCTGTTCACAGATACACACAAACACTCGGAGAGGAATATTTTCCACAGCTCTTTATTTAATGACCGTATCAGCAGTGAATTGTCCCACAGTTCTGTACACATCTGGAGCTCCCTCGCTCCCACCTGGCCCGAGGCTCTCTGTCGCGAGGGTAGGAATTCACGTTGTCCAGCTTATCACACAGTGTCCACGTCTTTTCTCTCACAGTCGGCCATAAAAAAGTCCTCTTGCTCCGGCTCGCTACTGCTTTTAAAGGGAGAGCATGATTAGACAACTCGCTACAGCTGTAACAATCAGTCCCTCCCTCCCATCTCACCTGAGCCACCACCTCCTCCCCACACTCTCTCTCCCCGCACCTCCACAGCCACATTTATAACGTCTTGGGTTTTCTGGTTCTGCTTTAGTGTTTGTAATATTTTAGACGAAGGGGAACAATGTGAGGAGAGAGAGAGAGAGAGAGAGAGAGAGAGAGAGAGAGAGAGAGAGACTACTGGACTCACATGGGAAAAGTAACTACATTTACATACTGTAATCGTTTTTGAATCGAAAATCGATATTGAATCTTGAGCCTGAAAATAGATATTGAATCGTGATATTTTCTGAATCGTGCACCCCTACTAATTAGGATAAACTGGCACGTGCTTTCAACTAGGGCTGGGCGATAAAACGATAACGATATGTATTGCGATAGACACGTAATCAATATCAATAGAAAATGCGTTCGATAAAACGTTCGATAACTTGTTTTTTATATATATTGTTTTTTTCTTCTTCGGAAGAAACCAGAAGTTGCAAAGCAAGTTTGGTTGCATGAACAAAGGCACTCACTCTCTGGTAACCTAGCAACGTAGGGAGTGACACTCTAACAGCCAATCATGTAACAGTATCATGTTTGGTTGCGCCACATCGCTGTCTCGTGTTGGATTCTACAATAACAGAACCGGCGGCGTGGAGCGATAAGTGGAAAGTGGAGGAAAATTGTTGATAAAACAGGAAAAGTCAGTATGGCAGTTTTGGGGATTTTATAAGTCTGACCGTCGTCCCCACCAACACTACCGCAAACTTGTTTTACCACCTTAGCCGCGCTCACACTTTGGAGCAAAGCCGTATTCGCCAGCAACGTCCAACATCTGCAGCTGCTACACCGCACAAGCAGCAGACCGCCATGGAGAGGTACTCTGCATCAGCGCCTTACTAAACGCTACAAAGAAATAACGGAGGCAGACGTGCTGAGCACTGTCCAGAAGCCAGGTTACCAACCTAGTACTAAACCTGCAGAAAATAGTTCTTCTCAGGTTTCTCTATGTTTATATTTAACACTTTGCACCATTTTATTACACCTTATTAAGCAGTTCTTACTTATTCTTTCTTCACTGTGATTTTAGACTTATTAGGGCCCGAGCGCCGACAGCGGCGAAGGCCCTATTGAAACTGAAGGAATTATTCTTTCTTTCTTTCTTTCTTCTATTATTTTCCCGTCAAATGAATTGGCTTTTTGAGGGGCTTAATATATTCAAAAACTCACCAAATTTGGCGGTCGCATCAAGTCTGGTGAAAATTTACGTATTTTAAGGGTTTCGGGAATAGGCGCACAAAATGGCTCGCTAAGCGCTACCAAAGTTAAGAAAATTGAGCCCCTCCAGTGCGTTTAACGTAGACTCACGAAACTTGGTACACATATGTAACATGTCAAGATGTACAAAAAACTTCATTAGAGCCATACCCAAAACCCAACAGGAAGTCCGCCATTTTGATTTCAAAGTTCGAAATTAGTGCGATTTTTGGCCATTTCCACATGTCGTACTTTAACGAACTCCTCCTAGAGATTTCATCCGATCAACTTCAAACTCGGTCTGTGCCATCTTAAGATATTAAAGATGAAAAGTTGTTAAAAGAAAAACTTTTCGTCAGACGGTATGGGCGTGGCGTGGCGGCCATTTTGAGTGTTTAGCGATGACCAAAGAAGTTGTTGTAACTTGAGTGTACGTTGTCGTATCTGCCCGAAATTTCTCACGATGGACAAGGGTCCAGGCCTGAGGACACCTACAGGCCAAAATTGACTTTTGGTCATAGCGCCCCCCCCTGGCCACAGGAAATGCGCCTTATATGACAAACATCATCCGATTTACATGAAACTTAGAATGTGTGGTCTACATGTGATAATGAGCCGCCTCCTATAATATGACCACGCCCACTCACTCAGGCCACGCCCCCTTTCATAACATTTGAACTGTTTAAGGTAGAGTCTTCTGTGAGGTGTCATTGAACTCAGCAGAGACTTCTTTCTTCATTGGTGATGGTTTGACCCGCCCCCTATGTTGAAGCCACGCCCTTTTTAATAAATACTGACCCATCTAAGGTAGAGTCTTTTGTGAGGTATCATTGAACTCAGCAGAGACTTCCTTCTTCATTGGTGATGGTTTGATCCGCCCCCTATGCATTAGCCACGCACCTTTTCACAGCTAATGAACCGTATGACGTAGAGTCTTGTGTGAGGTATCGTTGAACTCGGCGGGGAGTTCCCTTTTCATTGGTGACGATTTGCTGCGTCTGAGTGCCGCGCGAATGCACGGTCGCAAGGAGCGGAGTCCGCCGGTAACCCCGACGCGCACCGAGGCGCGAGGGCCCGTCCATCGCTGCTCGCAGCTTTAATGTTTACATTTTAATTATTTGAGTGATTTCCATGGTTGTGTTGACATTTCTGCTTTTATAACTGAGGGGATTATAATCAGAGGAAGGTTAAGTTTAAAATAAAAATGTTTAAATTTAATATATTTTTCTCCTGGTCCTTATTTTAAATAGGTCATAAAAAAAATCAATAATTATCGATATCGACCGATATGAAACACTTATATCGTGATACAGTTTTCAGCCATATCGCCCAGCCCTACTTTCAACATATAAGGACAATGGAACACATCATTCAACACCGGTACGAACAATTCTGTGGTTTTAGAACATGTCATGATTATGACGTAGACTCAGGGTTTCCGCAGTCTCTTAAAAAATAGTCTTACATTTAATATGCTATTATTAGCATATTAAATGTAAGACTATTTTAAAAGTGTTAAATTTCAATTACAAAGTATCACATTTTTTCTTGTCCTTTCGAAGGATTAGATAAATACCGTAATGTCGTAAATAAATATTTTGTGTGGGGTTACGTTTAAGATTCCTTTTTTTTCTATTGATATATTGTATGCTCTAAATGCAACAAATATTATATACATTTTATGTTATTAGAGTACAAACACAATTTTATTAAATTCAGGTTATGTTACATGGTAAATACGTCTTTTCTCGGCCTGAAAATCCACACTCGTTTTACATCATACGGTCGTGAAGTTGGCCTGAAAATTTTATCCTAGGTGGTATTAAAAAGATCTAAAAAGTCTGAAATTAACCTGGAGAATCCTGGGGGTACCCTGCGTAGACTTTTCCTAGGACAAATTTAAGAGAAAACGTAACAATCTATTGGTGAATAAGGCCCATTGATTCTGGCAGACACTGTCTGTCTGTACTGTGATTGATCTGTTTTTCTCTTGGTTGTGAAAGCAGTTTGAACAGATTAGACTGCTACAAGAATTTCAACTCGTCATGTATTTCATAACAGCTCCCTACCCCTACAATCTATACAGGCCTTTCCAATAGGGCTGCACCATTAATCGCAATTTTATCGAAATTGCAATATGGACTAGTGCAATATCCAAATCGCAGGGGGGGCGCTATATTTGTTAAAGGCAAAATATGTGTCAAATCGTTCTGAATGAAGTAGTGTGGTGCTGCAGAGACGTTCCAGCCTACAAATCCTATCCTACAGACTAAAGACAAAAATCTTTGTTGGGCAACCTCTAGCTCACCCAGTAGAGTGTGCGCCCCATGTAGGCTGAGTTCGAATCTGACCTTTTGCTGTGTGTCATCCCCTCTCTCTCTCCCCCCTTTCCTGTCTATCCACTGTCACTATCGAATAAAGGGAGAAGCCCCCAAGAAATTATCTTAAAAAAAATCCTCACAAAAATCACATCACAATCATTTTCATTTTAATATTTTAATATTTTTCAATGAGAATGAGACAAAAATAATCATTTTAATATTTTTCAATGAAAATTAGAATGAGACAAAAATGATCATTCCCTCCAATATCGTGAATCAAATCGCAATCGCAGTATCAGTCAGAATAATCGCAATTAGATATTTTCCTCATATTGTGCAGCCCAACTTTCCAATTAGCAATAACTCCCAACGTTTACAAATCCATTAATGCTTAATACAGAGTTTTGTTAATTTTTTTTCTTGGTTTTGGATATATTAAAAAAATCCAAAGTGCTGACCTAGTCAAAGAGTTGAGACTTGACCCAATGTATCACAACTTTGTAGACTGCGTTTTGTCTGACGTCTCCTTTCTGTCTCCTGTTGTCCCGAAGCCTCCCATGATGTGGACAGACCTGTAGCAGCAGACACTGACTTTGTCATAAAACTGGTGAGTACATTTAGTCTTACATCTTAAAGCGGCGCGGAAATACTGTTTGGAAAATTTAAGTGTATACTGCTCTTACTGTACTCTGTGCTGGAAGCAGAAATCAGCCGTTACCGTGGTTGCGGACAATAATGTATAAATTATTTACAGCAAAGTGATGTTTCCCTTTTTTTATGTTTCAACTTCAACAATCATCACGTAATTTAGTTTGAAGTCAGGGTAACAAAGTATGTGAGAAAATTGCAACAAATGATGACCAAACATAGCAAAATGGAATTTAAATCAGTGTTGATGGATCCTCCAACTTAGGGGAAGTAGAGTATCCTACAGCACACCGATGAGTTACACACTTTTACATCACTTTTTGCTGAATTGTAATATCCACTTCTGATTAACTGGTTTGGAAAATCCTTCACTATGTGAACCCTTCATGCGAATTGGCAAACTCTGGCTGAGTGAATCGAGTGAGACTGCAGTGGCAGGTTACTTTAGGCGTTGGACTAGGGCTGAACGATTTGCGGAAAAAATGTAATTATGATTTTCCTGCCAGATGTAGTTTTGTAGATGCGTAGTTTTCATTAATTTTTTTAGCTAAATATAGCAATTTCTACGATCATGTTAAATAAAGTTTCTGACATTTCTGTAAACAATCTGTGATTGAACATTATTCCAGCATTTATCTTAGGAAAAAAAACTGTAAATATAATAATAAAAAGAGGAATCAAAAATGTTAAAGCTTTAGTGCGTAACTTTTTGATATTAATGGACGTCCGTTACATTCAAGCCATTGCCAAATGAGTTGCTACAAAGCTGCACAGAACTCTCTGTATTTCTCAGTATGGCTATGTTCAGAAGATTTTGTCTTCCGGTGACTTTCCCGCGCAGAAGCTCGAGTGAAGATAAGATAAATACCTCATCATGTGTTTCTAATCCTCCATGTCCTCCTTGGCTACTAGAGACTGTGTGCGCGATCAAGGAAGGCTTGTTTCATGTCGACATGCCGACAGTTTTGTTTTCATTAATTAGAATTCCTCATGGGGGCGACAGAAACTACGCACAATAGCTTAAAAACAAATGTTACACCAAACTGTAAACTAAATATTTCACATTCGATTAATCGCGTTCTTGGCGATTATCTTTTTGCGTTCTTTCAAATCGTGATTTTGATTTGAAAACGATTAATCATTCTGCTCTACTTTGGACTGTATTCAAATTCAAACTAGCAAATTGTCGTCCCTTGACTTACACGACACCTTTTTGTGCAAATGATACGGATGCAGCAGTTCCCTTTCTCCCATCTTTGTGTTACTATAACTCTGCCAACTCTCAGAACAGACTGTTCTCATGAACGTATGTGGCATATGTATGACACGCCAATTTGTATGCCATTATTAGCGTGTTATCAAAATGCATACTCTGTTTTAGCATGTTTATCAACGCCTTTTGGCATGCATTGACTTACATTACCTTGGGATTGCGTGTGAATGGACGCCGTAGCGAGTAGTATGAAAGGGTGAATATCCGCTGGTCGGGGTGGAGGATGGGTAAAACAAAGGACTTGCGTGTGACTTTGTGTCCCGCGTGTGATGTTTCCTTTCCACGTTTGTAGTTTTCCTAAAACCAACCCCGTTCTTCTTTTCCTAAACCCAACCAGTTGTTCTTTTCCTAAACCCAATCCGTGTGTCACATTTCCTAAACCCAACCGTAGCTTCGGGATAACACGTAGCCTCACGATAACACGCCACATGGCTTTAGAAAGTGCCACATGGCGTGTATGTTTACGCTGTGACGTTGAAGACTGCCGTCTGCTGTATACAGCGTAGACATACACGCGGATAGCTCATAATGCGTACCAGATAACACGGAGTGGCGTGTATGTTTACGCGAAATCATGATATCACGTTGCTCAGAAGGGTAACATTCCAGGCCAATGATAAGATAGGATTTTGTGCAACGACAAAAAAAAATGATAGCCCACCCTCGGTCACCGATTGTTAACCGACTGCAGCCAACTGAGTCTGGGAGGCTCGAATACTCTACTTCATACTATCCGCACAAACCATATGTCATACAAAATTGTTGGTGGTTGCTGGTGTTCTTCACCACTGTTTTAGAAGAAGGAAATAATGTCAGTAACAGGTGAACTAGGTTCTTTTTGCACCTGCCCTGGCCATAACTATAAATGATGTCTTACCTTTTCTGTTTTGTGATGAAAAGTTTTGTTCAAAGGCAAGCTGCTAATTTTCACTCCAGTGTCTCTGTGTCACTTTTTGGAATAACTCCTGACAGTCTACAGGGATTTTCCGTTCTGGGAGTAGGTAGAAGACTTCAGTCTGCCTACATGGTAAATGGTGTCAGTCATCCAAATTGGCCAATGGTTTCCCCCCCGGACCCCACTTTGAAAATGACTGTAATAAAACACCTAATGGAAGGCAACATTATCCACACTCGTGTCACATGAATAGGCATACAACCAGTGCGCTAGATTAACTTACATATGCATGATTATTGCGCCCCAGTCACAAAATACCACCTATAAATACAATCTATTAAATCAAATGTTATGATCACAGCTGAATTGTGTTCACGGATTAGGGAAAGTCGTTGAAAGTTGAAAGTCGAGGTAGAGGGGAAATTCGAGGGAATGAGAGAAGAGGGATTCTCCTTTCACTTAATTGAATTGAAATGGAACTGTCCTTTGTTGGGATGCCATGTTTCATCCAGGTATTGAGAGACAACAGGGATACAGCTCTGAAAAGGAATAGAATGCAAAACCAGTTTGGTGGGTTGATGCATATTAGTTGAGACATAGTTTGGATCAACAACAGTACATTTCCAGAATAATTGCCTCACATTCGGTGCTGCCAGATGTTCCACCGGATGTCCCTCACCTTCCGCTCTCCTTCCCGCTCTCAAACTCGCTTTGGGAAACAACAAACTTTGACCTAGCAAGCTACATGCTGAAATCGTCATGTTTCGAAGAAAATTTGGATGGTCTGCTTGGTTCTTTCGGGGAATGATTGTAAAGATTTACAAAGAATATGTTTTTCTTTCTTATTGGGACGTTTTGGGACCGATTGGTGGGGATTGCTATGGACAAAATAAATATACGCCGACAGCTTTTGTGTGCAACTAAGATTTATTTTAGTTTTATTTGCTGGGGTGCCAGCCAGGAAATATTCTGGCAAAAGTTTGTAGTCAACACACTCAAATGTCAGCAAACGCAACGCCTTTATACGTTTGATTTCAAGTAGGC
The DNA here is from genome assembly GCF_010015445.1 of Perca fluviatilis. Taxonomy (NCBI): domain Eukaryota; kingdom Metazoa; phylum Chordata; class Actinopteri; order Perciformes; family Percidae; genus Perca; species Perca fluviatilis. The sequence goes on along the minus strand of NC_053130.1, from coordinate 32,510,745 downwards.
AAGTAGCTTAAAGACCATAAACACACAACTTATAGTTAGGCAGTGTATTAACATACAAATTAATGATGCTGCTAACCTTAAAACAATAACTAGACTTAATAACATTTAGTCCAGAAAAACACAAAGACAAAATATAATCCCTAAACATAGAGCTGGGCAATATATCAATATCGTGATATGAGACTAGATATCGTCTTAGATTTTGGATATCGTAATATGGCATAAGTGTTGTCTTTTCCTGGTTGGGGCTGCATTACAGTAAAGTGATGTCATTTTCTGAACTTACCAGACTGTTCTGTGTGTAACTGTTCTATTATTTGCCTTTACCCACTTAGTCATTACATCCACATTACTGGTGATTATTTATCTAAAATCTCAATTGTGTAAATATTTTGTGAAAGCACCAATAGTCAACACTACAATATCGTTGCGGTATCGTTATCGAGGTATTTGGTCAAAAATATCGTGATATTTGATTTTCTCCATATCAACAAAATATATAATTCCCAAAACACAGTTCATTTTCGGCCGAATCGGGCACGAGCTGTCGGCAGCCTGATTCAGTTCAACATGCGAGCCATGCAGCAAAATGCAACAGTCAGTCCCATCAGTCAGCTGTTCGGTACAACGTTACTAGTTTATCCCATCACTGACCGCGTTTCACATTCCCTACAACCCCTACTAACGTCTCTCACGACCCAAATTTGTGATGTATGCCAGGGCTTAGTGCTTCTTTAACCAGTGATAATCAAAAGTGTTAATAATGTGCGCTTTAATGTGCAGGAGTACCAGGAGAATGGCCCCCTGTTCTCGGAGC